>NC_088295.1:52584703-52734448 GCF_032854445.1 Liolophura sinensis
AAAAATGCAAAAGTGGAAAAACTGTTCCAGTGCTGCTGGTAAGAGGCTAATCCGACGTGTTTTGTGACAAGAAATCGAATGGTGCAAACCACGTTGCTCTCCGACCAATACTTTTTGCTGTAGCGACAATTGAATGATCATTGATGTCAAAATCACGTGCCTAGCAACGGCTCTTACTCCATGGAAACCAGGAAAATTTGCCATTTTTTAAACAGCTGCCGATGCCTGGCCCAATTCCGCATCTTTTGGCACCTTAATGATGTGGGTCAGTGTTCAATTGTACTTTTTACAGCAGACTGTATCTAGTACCTTGTGCTTTTTATGTACAAATGGTGTGGTTTTTCTACACGTAGATAAAGACATTGAGATTGTCTTGGACTTAGAAGTAAGACAATTGCTGGGTGAGTTAAATGGCCTTGGCCCAAAGATTTGACCTCTTCTGGACTACCGAAGGGCACATAACTTATAGTCAAAAGTTGAATATAGTAATGACCAGTCGCGATTGTACATAGTACAGTGTAGCCGATTTCAATTAACAAAAAGACCAGGCAAAAATGCAAAATTGGAAAAACTGTTCTAGTGCTGCTGGTAAGAAACTAATCCGACATATTTTGTGACGAGAAATCGAATGGTGCAAACCGCGTTGCTCTCCGACCAATACTTTTGGCTGTAGCGACAATTGAATGATCATTTATGTCAAAATTACGTGCCTAGCAACGGCTCTTACTCCATGGAAACCAGGGAAATTTGCCATTTTTTAAACAGCTGCCGGTGCCTGGCCCAATTCCGCATCTTTTGGCACCTTAATGATGTGGGTCAGTGTTCAATTGTACTTTTTACAGCAGACTGTATCTAGTCCCTTGTGTTTTTTATGTACAAATGGTGTGGTTTTTCTACACGTAGATAAAGACATTGAGATTGTCTTCGACTTAGAAGTAAGACAATTGCTGGGTGAGTTAAATGGGCATGGTCTAAAGATTTGACGTCTTCTGGACTACCGATGGGCACAGAACTTTTAGTCAAAAGTTAAATATAGTAATGACCACTCGCGATGGTACATAGTACAGTGTAGCCGATTTCAATTAACAAAAAGACCAGGCAAAAATGCAAAAGTGGAAAAACTGCTATAATGCTGCTGGTAAGATGCCACTCCGACGTATTTTGTGACGAAAAATCGAAAGGTGCAAACCGCGTTGCTCTCCTACCAATACTTTTGGCTGTAGCGACAATTGAATGATCATTGATGTCAAAATCACGTGCCCAGCAACGGCTCTTACTCCATGTAAACCAGGGAAATTTGCCATTCTTTCAACAGCTCCCGATGCCTGGTCCAATTCCGCATCTTTTGGCACCTTAATTATGTGGGTCAGTGTTCAATTGTACTTTTTACAGCAGACTGTATCTAGCACCTTTTTTATGTACAAATGGTGTGGTTTTTCTACACGTAAATAAAGACATTGACATTGTCTTCGACTTAGAAGTAAGACAATTGCTGGGTGAGTTAAATGGGTTTGGCCCAAAGATTTGACCTCTTCTGGACTACGGATGGGCAGATAACTTATAGTTAAAATTTGAATATAGTAATGACCAGTCGCGATGGTACATAGTACAGTGTAGCCGATTTCAATTAACAAAAAGACCAGGCAAAAATGCAAAAGTGGATAAACTGTTCCAGTGCTGCTGGTAAGAGGCTAATCCGACGTATTTTGTGACGAGAAATCGAATGGTGCAAACCGCGGTTGCTCTCCGACCAATATTTTTGGCTGTAGCGACAATTGAATGATCATTGATGTCAAAATCACACGCACAGCAACGGCTCTTGCTCCATGGAAACCAGGGAAATTTGCCATTTTTTCAACAGCTGCCGATGCCTGGCCCAATTCCGCATCTTTTGGCACCTTATTGATGTGGGTCAGTGTTCAATTCTACTTTTTACAGCAGACTGTATCTAGTACATTGTGTTTTTTATGTACAAATGGTGTGCTTTTTGTACACGTAGATAAAGACATTGAGATTGTCTTGGACTTAGAAGTAAGACAATTGCTGGGTGAGTTAAATGGGCTTGGCCCAAAGATTTGACGTCTTCTGGACTACCGAAGGGCACATAACTTATAGTCAAAAGTTGAATATAGTAATGACCAGTCGCGATTGTACATAGTACAGTGTAGCCGATTTCAATTAACAAAAAGACCAGGCAAAAATGCAAAAGTGGAAAAACTGTTCCAGTGCTGCTGGTAAGAGGCTAATCCGACGTGTTTTGTGACAAGAAATCGAATGGTGCAAACCACGTTGCTCTCCGACCAATACTTTTTGCTGTAGCGACAATTGAATGATCATTGATGTCAAAATCACGTGCCTAGCAACGGCTCTTACTCCATGGAAACCAGGAAAATTTGCCATTTTTTAAACAGCTGCCGATGCCTGGCCCAATTCCGCATCTTTTGGCACCTTAATGATGTGGGTCAGTGTTCAATTGTACTTTTTACAGCAGACTGTATCTAGTACCTTGTGCTTTTTATGTACAAATGGTGTGGTTTTTCTACACGTAGATAAAGACATTGAGATTGTCTTGGACTTAGAAGTAAGACAATTGCTGGGTGAGTTAAATGGCCTTGGCCCAAAGATTTGACCTCTTCTGGACTACCGAAGGGCACATAACTTATAGTCAAAAGTTGAATATAGTAATGACCAGTCGCGATTGTACATAGTACAGTGTAGCCGATTTCAATTAACAAAAAGACCAGGCAAAAATGCAAAATTGGAAAAACTGTTCTAGTGCTGCTGGTAAGAAACTAATCCGACATATTTTGTGACGAGAAATCGAATGGTGCAAACCGCGTTGCTCTCCGACCAATACTTTTGGCTGTAGCGACAATTGAATGATCATTTATGTCAAAATTACGTGCCTAGCAACGGCTCTTACTCCATGGAAACCAGGGAAATTTGCCATTTTTTAAACAGCTGCCGGTGCCTGGCCCAATTCCGCATCTTTTGGCACCTTAATGATGTGGGTCAGTGTTCAATTGTACTTTTTACAGCAGACTGTATCTAGTCCCTTGTGTTTTTTATGTACAAATGGTGTGGTTTTTCTACACGTAGATAAAGACATTGAGATTGTCTTCGACTTAGAAGTAAGACAATTGCTGGGTGAGTTAAATGGGCATGGTCTAAAGATTTGACGTCTTCTGGACTACCGATGGGCACAGAACTTTTAGTCAAAAGTTAAATATAGTAATGACCACTCGCGATGGTACATAGTACAGTGTAGCCGATTTCAATTAACAAAAAGACCAGGCAAAAATGCAAAAGTGGAAAAACTGCTATAATGCTGCTGGTAAGATGCCACTCCGACGTATTTTGTGACGAAAAATCGAAAGGTGCAAACCGCGTTGCTCTCCTACCAATACTTTTGGCTGTAGCGACAATTGAATGATCATTGATGTCAAAATCACGTGCCCAGCAACGGCTCTTACTCCATGTAAACCAGGGAAATTTGCCATTCTTTCAACAGCTGCCGATGCCTGGTCCAATTCCGCATCTTTTGGCACCTTAATTATGTGGGTCAGTGTTCAATTGTACTTTTTACAGCAGACTGTATCTAGCACCTTTTTTATGTACAAATGGTGTGGTTTTTCTACACGTAAATAAAGACATTGACATTGTCTTCGACTTAGAAGTAAGACAATTGCTGGGTGAGTTAAATGGGTTTGGCCCAAAGATTTGACCTCTTCTGGACTACGGATGGGCAGATAACTTATAGTTAAAATTTGAATATAGTAATGACCAGTCGCGATGGTACATAGTACAGTGTAGCCGATTTCAATTAACAAAAAGACCAGGCAAAAATGCAAAAGTGGATAAACTGTTCCAGTGCTGCTGGTAAGAGGCTAATCCGACGTATTTTGTGACGAGAAATCGAATGGTGCAAACCGCGGTTGCTCTCCGACCAATATTTTTGGCTGTAGCGACAATTGAATGATCATTGATGTCAAAATCACACGCACAGCAACGGCTCTTGCTCCATGGAAACCAGGGAAATTTGCCATTTTTTCAACAGCTGCCGATGCCTGGCCCAATTCCGCATCTTTTGGCACCTTATTGATGTGGGTCAGTGTTCAATTCTACTTTTTACAGCAGACTGTATCTAATACCTTTTTTATGTATAAATGGTGTGGTTTTTCTACACGTAGATAAAGACATTGAGATTGTCTTGGACTTACAAGTAAGACAATTGCTGGGTGAGTTAAATGGCCTTGGCCCAAAGATTTGACGTCTTCTGGACTACCGAAGGGCACATAACTTATAGTCAAAAGTTGAATATAGTAATGACCAGTCGCGATGGTACATAGTACAGTGTAGCCCATTTCAATTAACAAAAAGACCAGGCAAAAATGCAAAAGTGGAAAAACTAGTACAATGCTGCTGGTAAGAGGCTAATCCGACGTATTTTGTGACGAGAAATCGAATGGTGCAAACCGCGTTGCTCTCCGACCAATACTTTTGGCTGTAGCGACAATTGAATGATCATTGATGTCAAAATTACGTGCATAGCAACGGCTCTTACTCCATGGAAACCAGGGAAATTTAACATTTTTTAAACAGCTGCCGGTGCCTGGCCCAATTCCGCATCTTTTGGCACCTTAATAATGTGGGTCAGTGTTCAATTGTACTTTTTACAGCAGACTGTATCTAGTACCTTTTTTTATGTACAAATGGTGTGGTTTTTCTACACGTAAATAAAGACATTGACATTGTCTTGGACTTAGAAGTAAGACAATTGCTGGGTGAGTTAAATGGGCTTGACCCAAAGATTTGACCTCTTCTGGACTACCGATGGGCACATAATTTATAGTCAAAAGTTGAATATAGTAATGACCAGTCGCGATGGTACATAGTACAGTGTAGCCGATTTCAATTAACAAAAAGACCAGGCAAAAATGCAAAAGTGGATAAACTGTTCCAGTGCTGCTGGTAAGAGGCTAATCCGACGTATTTTGTGACGAGAAATCGAATGGTGCAAACCGCGGTTGCTCTCCGACCAATATTTTTGGCTGTAGCGACAATTGAATGATCATTGATGTCAAAATCACGTGCCTAGCAACGGCTCTTTCTCCATGGAAACCAGGGAAATTTGCTATTCGTTTAACAGCTGCCGATGTCTGGCCCAATTCCGCATCTTTTGGCACCTTAATGATGTGGGTTAGTGTTCAATTGTACTTTTTACAGCAGACTGTATCTAGCACCTTGTGCTTTTTATGTACAAATTGTGTGGTTTTTCTACACGTAGATAAAGACATTGAGATTGTCTTGGACTTAGAAGTAAGACAATTGCTGGGTGAGTTAAATGGGCTTGGCCCAAAGATTTGACGTCTTCTGGACTACGGAAGGGCACATAACTTATACTCAAAAGTTGAATATAGTAATGACCAGTCGCGATGGTACATAGTACAGTGTAGCCCATTTCAATTAACCAAAAGACCAGGCAAAAATGCAAAAGTGGAAAAACTGTTCCAATGCTGCTGGTAAGAGGCTAATCCGACGTATTTTGTGAAGAGAAATGGAATGGTGCTAACCGGGCTGCTCTCCGACCAATACTTTTGGCTGTAGCGACAATTGAATGATCATTGATGTCAAAATCACGTGCCTAGCAACGGCTCTTACTCCATGTAAACCAGGGAAATTTGCCATTCTTTCAACATCTGCCGATGCCTGGCCCAATTCCGCATCTTTTGGCACCTTAATAATGTGGGTCAGTGTTCAATTGTACTTTTTAAAGCAGACTGTATCTAGTACCTTTTTTTATGTACAAATGGTGTGGTTTTTCCACACGTAAATAAAGACATTGACATTGTCTTCTACTTAGAAGAAAGACAATTGCTGGGTGAGTTAAATGGGCTTGGCCCAAAGATTTGACCTCTTTTGGACTACCGATGGGCACATAATTTATAGTCAAAAGTTGAATATAGTAATGACCAGTCGCGATGGTACATAGTACAGTGTAGCCGATTTCAATTAACAAAAAGACCAGGCAAAAATGCAAAATTGGAAAAACTGTTCCAGTGCTGCTTGTAAGAGGCTAATCCGACGTATTTTGTGACGAGAAATCGAATGGAGCAAACTGCGTTGCTCTCCTACCAATACTTTTGGCTGTAGGGACAATTGAATGATCATTGATGTCAAAATCACGTGCCTAGCAAGGGCTCTTACTCCATGGAAACCAGGGAAATTTGCCATTTTTTCAACAGCTGCCGAAGTCTGGCCCAATTCCTCATCTTTTGGCACCTTAATGATGTGGGTCAGTGTTCAATTGTACTTTTTACAGCAGACTGTATCTAGCACCTTGTGCTTTTTATGTACAAATGGTGTGGTTTTTCTACACGTAAATAAAGACATTGACATTGTCTTGGACTTAGAAGTAAGACAATTGCTGGGTGAGTTAATTGGGCTTGGCCCAAAGATTTGACCTCTTCTGGACTACCGATGGGCACATAACTTATAGTCAAAAGTTGAATATAGTAATGACCAGTCGCGATGGTACATAGTACAGTGTAGCCGATTTGAATTATCCAAAAGACAAGGCAAAAATGCAAAAGTGGAAAAACTGTTCCACTGCTGCTGGTAAGAGGCTAATCCGACGTATTTTGTGACGAGAAATCGAATGGTGCAAACCGCGTTGCTCTCCGACCAATACTTTTGGCTGTAGCGACAATTGAATGATCGTTGATGTCAAAATCACGTGCCTAGCAACGGCTCTTTCTCCATGGAAATCAGGGAAATTTGCCATTTTTTCAACAGCGGCCGATGTCTGGCCCAATTCCGCATCTTTTGGCACCTTAATGATGTGGGTCAGTGTTCAATTGTACTTTTTACAGCCGAATGTATCTAGTACCTTGTGTTTTTTATGTACAAATTGTGTGGTTTTTGTACACGTAGATAAAGACATTGAGATTGTCTTGGACTTAGAAGTAAGACAATTGCTGGGTGAGTTAAAAGGCCTGGGCCCAAAGATTTGACCTCTTCTGGACTACCGAAGGGCACATAACTTATAGTCAAAAGTTGAATATAGTAATGACCAGTCGCGATGGTACATGGTACAGTGTAGCCGATTTCAATTAACCAAAAGACCAGGCAAAAATGCAAAAGTGGATAAACTGTTCCAGTGCTGCTGGTAAGAGGCTAATCCGACGTATTTTGTGACGAGAAATCGAATGGTGCAAACCGCGTTGCTCTCCGACCAATACTTTTGGCTGTAGCGACAGTTGAATGATCATTGATGTCAAAATCATGTGCCTAGCAACGGCTCTTGTTCCATGGAAACCAGGAAAATTTGCAATTTTTTTAGCAGCTGCCGATGCCTGGCCCAATTCCGCATCTTTTGGCACCTTAATGATGTGGGTCAGTGTTCAATTGTACTTTTTACAGCAGACTGTATCTAGTACCTTGTGTTTTTATGTACAAATTGTGTGGTTTTTGTAAACGTAGATAAAGACATTGAGATTGTCTTCGACTTAGAAGTAAGACAATTGCTGGGTGAGTTAAATTGTTTGTACTCGTAAATAAAGACATTGAGATTGTCTTGGACTTAGAAGTAAGACAATTGCTGGGTGAGTTAAATGGGCTTGGCCCAAAGATTTGACGTCGTCTGGACTACCGAAGGGCACATAACTTATAGTCAAAAGTTGAATATAGTAATGACCAGTCGCGATGGTACATAGTACAGTGTAGCCGATTTCCATTATCCAAAAGACAAGGCAAAAATGCAAAAGTGGAAAAACTGTTCCACTGCTGCTGGTAAGAGGCTAATCCGACGTATTTTGTGACGAGAAATCGAATGGTGCAAACCGCGTTGATCTCCGACCAATACTTTTGGCTGTAGCGACAATTGAATGATCATTGATGTCAAAATCACGTGCCTAGCAACGGCTCTTTCTCCATGGAAACCAGGGAAATTTGCCATTTTTTCAACAGCTGCCGATGTCTGGCCCAATTCCGCATCGTTTGGCACCTTAATGATGTGGGTCAGTGTTCAATTGTACTTTTTACAGCAGACTGTATCTAGTACCTTGTGCTTTTTATGTACAAATGGTGTGGTTTTTCTACACGTAGATAAAGACATTGAGATTGTCTTGGACTGAGAAGTAAGACAATTGCTGGGTGAGTTAAATGGCCTTGGCCTAAAGATTTGACCTCTTCTGGACTACCGAAGGGCACATAACTTATAGTCAAAAGTTGAATATAGTAATGACCAGTCGCGATTGTACATAGTACAGTGTAGCCGATTTCAATTAACCAAAAGACCATGCAAAAATGCAAAAGTGGATAAACTGTTCCAGTGCTGCTGGTAAGAGGCTAATCCGACGTATTTTGTGACGAGAAATCGAATGGTGCAAACCGCGTTGCTCTCCGACCAATACTTTTGGCTGTAGCGACAGTTGAATGATCATTGATGTCAAAATCATGTGCCTAGCAACGGCTCTTGTTCCATGGAAACCAGGAAAATTTGCAATTTTTTTAGCAGCTGCCGATGCCTGGCCCAATTCCGCATCTTTTGGCACCTTAATGATGTGGGTCAGTGTTCAATTGTACTTTTTACAGCAGACTGTATCTAGTACCTTGTGTTTTTATGTACAAATTGTGTGGTTTTTGTAAACGTAGATAAAGACATTGAGATTGTCTTCGACTTAGAAGTAAGACAATTGCTGGGTGAGTTAAATTGTTTGTACTCGTAGATAAAGACATTGAGATTGTCTTGGACTTAGAAGTAAGACAATTGCTGGGTGAGTTAAATGGGCTTGGCCCAAAGATTTGACGTCGTCTGGACTACCGAAGGGCACATAACTTATAGTCAAAAGTTGAATATAGTAATGACCAGTCGCGATGGTACATAGTACAGTGTAGCCGATTTCCATTATCCAAAAGACAAGGCAAAAATGCAAAAGTGGAAAAACTGTTCCACTGCTGCTGGTAAGAGACTAATCCGACGTATTTTGTGACGAGAAATCGAATGGTGCAAACCGCGTTGATCTCCGACCAATACTTTTGGCTGTAGCGACAATTGAATGATCATTGATGTCAAAATCACGTGCCTAGCAACGGCTCTTTCTCCATGGAAACCAGGGAAATTTGCCATTTTTTCAACAGCTGCCGATGTCTGGCCCAATTCCGCATCGTTTGGCACCTTAATGATGTGGGTCAGTGTTCAATTGTACTTTTTACAGCAGACTGTATCTAGTACCTTGTGCTTTTTATGTACAAATGGTGTGGTTTTTCTACACGTAGATAAAGACATTGAGATTGTCTTGGACTGAGAAGTAAGACAATTGCTGGGTGAGTTAAATGGCCTTGGCCTAAAGATTTGACCTCTTCTGGACTACCGAAGGGCACATAACTTATAGTCAAAAGTTGAATATAGTAATGACCAGTCGCGATTGTACATAGTACAGTGTAGCCGATTTCAATTAACAAAAAGACCAGGCAAAAATGCAAAAGTGGAAAAACTGTTCCAGTGCTGCTAGTAAGAGACTAATCCGACGTATTTTGTGACGAGAAATCGAATGGTGCAAACCGCGTTGCTCTCCGACCAATACTTTTGGCTGTAGCGACAATTGAATGATCATTGATGTCAAAATCACGTGCCCAGCAACGGCTCTTGCTCCATGGAAACCAGGAAAATTTGCCATTTTTTTAACAGTTGCCGATGCCTGGCCCAATTCCGCATCTTTTGGCACCTTAATGATGTGGGTCAGTGTTCAATTGTACTTTTTACAGCAGACTGTATCTAGTACCTTGTGTTTTTATGTACAAATGGTGTGGTTTTTGTACACGTAGATAAAGACATTGAGATTGTCTTCGACTTAGAAGTAAGACAATTGCTGGGTGAGTTAAATGGGCTTGGCCCAAAGATTTGACGTCTTCTGGACTACCGAAGGGCACATAACTTATAGTCAAAATTTGAATATAGTAATGACCAGTCGCAATGGTACATAGTACAGTGTAGCCGATTTCAATTAACCAAAAGACCAGGCAAAAATGCAAAAGTGGATAAACTGTTCCAGTGCTGCTGGTAAGAGACTAATCCGACGTATTTTGTGACGAAAAATTGAATGGTGCAAACCGCGTTGCTCTCCGACCAATACTTTTGGCTGTAGCGACAATTGAATGATCATTGATGTCAAAATCATGTGCAAAGCAACGGCTCTTGCTCCATGGAAACCAGGGAAATTTGCCATTTTTTCAACAGCTTCCGATGTCTGGCCCAATTCCCCATCGTTTGGCACCTTAATGATGTGGGTCAGTGTTCAATTGTACTTTTTAAAGCAGACTGTATCTAGTACCTTGTGCTTTTTATGTACAAATGGTGTGGTTTTTGTACACGTAGATAAAGACATTGAGATTGTCTTGGACTTAGAAGTAAGACAATTGCTGGGTGAGTTAAATGGCCTTGGCCCAAAGATATGACGTCTTCTGGACTACCGATGGGCACATAACTTATAGTCAAAAGTTGAATATAGTAATGACCAGTCGCGATTGTACATAGTACAGTGTAGCCAATTTCAATTAACAAAAAGACCAGGCAAAAATGCAAAAGTGGAAAAACTGTTCCAGTGCTGCTGGTAAGAGGCTAATCCGACGTATTTTGTGACGAGAAATCGAATGGTGCAAACCGCGTTGCTCTCCGACCAATACTTTTGGCTGTAGCGACAATTGAATGATCATTGATGTCAAAATCACGTGCCCAGCAACGGCTCTTGCTCCATGGAAACGAGGAAAATTAGCAATTTTTCTAACAGCTGCCGATGCCTGGCCCAATTCCGCATCTTTTGGCACCTTAATGATGTGGGTCAGTGTTCAATTGTACTTTTTACAGCGGACTGTATCTAGTACCTTGTGTTTTTTTGTACAAATGGTGTGGTTTTTCTACACGTAGATAAAGACATTGAGATTGTCTTCGACTTAGAAGTAAGACAATTGCTGGGTGAGTTAAATGGGCTTGGCCCAAAGATTTGACGTCTTCTGGACTACCGATGGGCACATAACTTATAGTCAAAAGTTGAATATAGTAATGACCAGTCGCGATGGTACATAGTACAGTGTAGCCAATTTCAATTAACCAAAAGACCAGGCAAAAATGCAAAAGTGGAAAAACTGTTCCAGTGCTGCTGGTAAGAGGCTAATCCGACGTATTTTGTGACGAGAAATGGAATGGTGCTAACCGGGCATCTCTCCGACCAAAATTGTTTGCTGTAGCGACAATTGAATGATCATTGATGTCAAAATCACGTGCCCAGCAACGGCTCTTGCTCCATGGAAACCAGTAAAAATTGACATTTTTTAAACAGCTGCCGATGTCTGGCCCAATTCCGCATCTTTTGGCACCTTAATGATGTGGGTCAGTGTTCAATTGTACTTTTTACAGCCGAATGTATCTAGTACCTTGTGTTTTTCATGTACAAATTGTGTGGTTTTTGTACACGTAGATAAAGACATTGAGATTGTCTTGGACTTAGAAGTAAGACAATTGCTGGGTGAGTTAAATGGGCTTGGCCCAAAGATTTCACGTCTTCTGGACTACCGATGGGCACATAACTTATAGTCAAAAGTTGAATATAGTAATGACCAGTCGCGATGGTACATAGTACAGTGTAGCCAATTTCAATTAACCAAAAGACCAGGCAAAAATGCAAAAGTGGAAAAACTGTTCCAGTGCTGCTGGTAAGAGGCTAATCCGACGTATTTTGTGAGGAGAAATGGAATGGTGCTAACCGGGCAGCTCTCCGACCAATACTTTTGGCTGTAGCGACAATTGAATGATCATTGATGTCAAAATCACGTGCCCAGCAACGGCTCTTGCTCCATGGAAACCAGTAAAAATTGACATTTTTTCAACAGCTGCCGATGTCTGGCCCAATTCCGCATCTTTTGGCACCTTAATGATGTGGGTCAGTGTTCAATTGTACTTTTTACAGCCGAATGTATCTAGTACCTTGTGTTTTTCATGTACAAATTGTGTGGTTTTTGTACACGTAGATAAAGACATTGAGATTGTCTTGGACTTAGAAGTAAGACAATTGCTGGGTGAGTTAAAAGGCCTGGGCCCAAAGATTTGACCTCTTCTGGACTACCAAAGGGCACATAACTTATAGTCAAAAGTTGAATATAGTAATGATTAGTCGCGATTGTACATAGTACAGTGTAGCCGATTTCAATTAACAAAAAGACCAGGCAAAAATGCAAAAGTGGAAAAACTGTTCCAGTGCTGCTGGTAGAAAGCTAATCCGACGTAACTTTTTACTTTTGGCTGTAGCGACAATTGAATGATCATTGATGTCAAAATCACGTGCCCAGCAACGGCTCTTGCTCCATGGAAACGAGGAAAATTTGCAATTTTTTTAACAGCTGGCGATGCCTGGCCCAATTCCGCATCTTTTGGCACCTTAATGATGTGGGTCAGTGTTCAATTGTACTTTTTACAGCAGACTGTATCTAGTACCTTGTGTTTTTTATGTACAAATGGTGTGCTTTTTGTAAACGTAGATAAAGACATTGAGATTGTCTTGGACTTAGAAGTAAGACAATTGCTGGGTGAGTTAAATGGCCTTGGCTCAAAGATTTGACCTCTTCTGGACTACCGAAGGGCACATAACTTATAGTCAAAAGTTGAATATAGTAATGACCAGTCGCGATTGTACATAGTACAGTGTAGCCGATTTCAATTAACAAAAAGACCAGGCAAAAATGCAAAAGTGGAAAAACTGTTCCAGTGCTGCTGGTAAGAGGCTAATCCGACGTGTTTTGTGACAAGAAATCGAATGGTGCAAACCACGTTGCTCTCCGACCAATACTTTTTGCTGTAGCGACAATTGAATGATCATTGATGTCAAAATCACGTGCATAGCAACGGCTCTTACTCCATGGAAACCAGGAAAATTTGCCATTTTTTAAACAGCTGCCGATGCCTGGCCCAATTCCGCATCTTTTGGCACCTTAATGATGTGGGTCAGTGTTAAATTGTACTTTTTACAGCAGACTGTATCTAGTACCTTGTGTTTTTATGTACAAATTGTGTGGTTTTTCTACACGTAGATAAAGACATTGAGATTGTCTTCTACTTAGAAGTAAGACAATTGCTGGGTGAGTTAAATGGGCTTGGCCCAAAGATTTGACGTCTTCTGGACTACCGACGGGCACATAACTTATAGTCAAATGTTGAATATAGTAATGACCAGTCGCGATGGTACATAGTACAGTGTAGCCGATTTCAATTAACAAAAAGACCAGGCAAAAATGCATAAGTGGAAAAACTGTTCCAGTGCTGCTAGTAAGAACCTGATCCGACGTATTTTGTGACGAGAAATCGAATGGTGCAAACCGCGCTGCTCTCCGACCAATACATTTGGCTGTAGGGACAATTGAATGATCATTGATGTCAAAATCACGTGCCTAACAACGGCTCTTGCTCCATGGAAACCAGGGAAATTTGCCATTTTTTCAACAGCTGCCGATGTCTGGCCCAATTCCGCATCGCTTGGCACCTTAATGATGTGGGTCAGTGTTCAATTGTACTTTTTAAAGCAGACTGTATCTAGTACCTTGTGCTTTTTATGTACAAATGGTGTGGTTTTTGTACACGTAGATAAAGACATTGAGATTGTCTTGGACTTAGAAGTAAGACAATTGCTGGGTGAGTTAAATGGCCTTGGCCCAAAGATTTGACCTCTTCTGGACTACCGACGGGCACATAACTTATAGTCAAAAGTTGAATATAGTAATGACCAGTCGCGATTGTACATAGTACAGTGTAGCCGATTTCAATTAACAAAAAGACCATGCAAAAATGCAAAAGTGGATAAACTGTTCCAGTGCTGCTGGTAAGAGGCTAATCCGACGTATTTTGTGACGAGAAATCGAATGGTGCAAACCGCGTTGCTCTCCGACCAATACTTTTGGCTGTAGCGACAATTGAATGATCATTGATGTGAAAATTACGTGCATAGCAACGGCTCTTACTCCATGGAAACCAGGGAAATTTAACATTTTTTAAACAGCTGCCGGTGCCTGGCCCAATTCCGCATCTTTTGGCACCTTAATAATGTGGGTCAGTGTTCAATTGTACTTTTTACAGCAGACTGTATCTAGTACCTTTTTTTATGTACAAATGGTGTGGTTTTTCTACACGTAAATAAAGACATTGACATTGTCTTGGACTTAGAAGTAAGACAATTGCTGGGTGAGTTAAATGGGCTTGACCCAAAGATTTGACCTCTTCTGGACTACCGATGGGCACATAATTTATAGTCAAAAGTTGAATATAGTAATGACCAGTCGCGATGGTACATAGTACAGTGTAGCCGATTTCAATTAACAAAAAGACCAGGCAAAAATGCAAAAGTGGATAAACTGTTCCAGTGCTGATGGTAAGAGGCTAATCCGACGTATTTTGTGACGAGAAATCGAATGGTGCAAACCGCGGTTGCTCTCCGACCAATGTTTTTGGCTGTAGCGACAATTGAATGATCATTGATGTCAAAATCACGTGCCTAGCAACGGCTCTTTCTCCATGGAAACCAGGGAAATTTGCTATTCGTTTAACAGCTGCCGATGTCTGGCCCAATTCCGCATCTTTTGGCACCTTAATGATGTGGGTTAGTGTTCAATTGTACTTTTTACAGCAGACTGTATCTAGCACCTTGTGCTTTTTATGTACAAATTGTGTGGTTTTTCTACACGTAGATAAAGACATTGAGATTGTCTTGGACTTAGAAGTAAGACAATTGCTGGGTGAGTTAAATGGGCTTGGCCCAAAGATTTGACGTCTTCTGGACTACGGAAGGGCACATAACTTATAGTCAAAAGTTGAATATAGTAATGACCAGTCGCGATGGTACATAGTACAGTGTAGCCGATTTCAATTAACCAAAAGACCAGGCAAAAATGCAAAAGTGGAAAAACTGTTCCAATGCTGCTGGTAAGAGGCTAATCCGACGTATTTTGTGAAGAGAAATGGAATGGTGCTAACCGGGCTGCTCTCCGACCAATACTTTTGGCTGTAGCGACAATTGAATGATCATTGATGTCAAAATAACGTGCCTAGCAACGGCTCTTACTCCATGTAAACCAGGCAAATTTGCCATTCTTTCAACATCTGCCGATGCCTGGCCCAATTCCGCATCTTTTGGCACCTTAATAATGTGGGTCAGTGTTCAATTGTACTTTTTACAGCAGACTGTATCTAGTACCTTTTTTTATGTACAAATGGTGTGGTTTTTCTACACGTAAATAAAGACATTGACATTGTCTTGGACTTAGAAGTAAGACAATTGCTGGGTGAGTTAATTGGGCTTGGCCCAAAGATTTGACCTCTTCTGGACTACCGATGGGCACATAACTTTTAGTCAAAAGTTGAATATAGTAATGACCAGTCGCGATGGTACATAGTACAGTGTAGCCGATTTCAATTAACCAAAAGAACAGGCAAAAATGCAAAAGTGGAAAAACTGTTCCAGTGCTGCTGGTAAGAGGCTAATCCGACGTATTTTGTGACGAGAAATCGAATGGTGCAAACCGCGTTGCTCTCCGACCAATACTTTTGGCTGTAGCGACAATTGAATGATCATTGATGTCAAAATAACGTGCCTAGCAACGGCTCTTACTCCATGTAAACCAGTGAAATTTGCCATTCTTTCAACAGCTGCCGATGCCTGGCCCAATTCCGCATCGCTTGGCACCTTAATAATGTGGGTCAGTGTTCAATTGTACTTTTTACAGCAGACTGTATCTAGTACCTTTTTTATGTACAAATGGTGTGGTTTTTCTACACGTAAATAAAGACATTGAGATTGTCTTCTACTTAGAAGTAAGACAATTGCTGGGTGAGTTAAATGGGCTTGGACCAAAGATTTGATCTCTTCGGGACTACGGATGGGCAGAAAACTTATAGTCAAAATTTGAATATAGTAATGACCAGTCGCGATGGTACATAGTACAGTGTAGCCGATTTCAATTAACAAAAAGACCAGGCAAAAATGCAAAAGTGGATAAACTGTTCCAGTGCTGCTGGTAAGAGGCTAATCCGACGTATTTTGTGACGAGAGATCGAATGGTGCAAACCGCGTTGCTCTCCGACCAATACTTTTGGCTGTAGCGACAATTGAATGATCATTGATGTCAAAATCACGTGCCTAGCAACGGCTCTTGCTCCATGGAAACCAGGGAAATTTGCCATTTTTTAAACAGCTGCCGGTGCCTGGCCCAATTCCGCATCTTTTGGCACCTTAATGATGTGGGTCAGTGTTCAATTGTACTTTTTACAGCAGACTGTATCTAGTCCCTTGTGTTTTTTATGTACAAATGGTGTGGTTTTTCTACACGTAGATAAAGACATTGAGATTGTCTTCGACTTAGAAGTAAGACAATTGCTGGGTGAGTTAAATGGGCATGGTCTAAAGATTTGACGTCTTCTGGACTACCGATGGGCACAGAACTTTTAGTCAAAAGTTAAATATAGTAATGACCACTCGCGATGGTACATAGTACAGTGTAGCCGATTTCAATTAACAAAAAGACCAGGCAAAAATGCAAAAGTGGAAAAACTGCTATAATGCTGCTGGTAAGATGCCACTCCGACGTATTTTGTGACGAAAAATCGAAAGGTGCAAACCGCGTTGCTCTCCTACCAATACTTTTGGCTGTAGCGACAATTGAATGATCATTGATGTCAAAATCACGTGCCCAGCAACGGCTCTTACTCCATGTAAACCAGGGAAATTTGCCATTCTTTCAACAGCTGCCGATGCCTGGTCCAATTCCGCATCTTTTGGCACCTTAATTATGTGGGTCAGTGTTCAATTGTACTTTTTACAGCAGACTGTATCTAGCACCTTTTTTATGTACAAATGGTGTGGTTTTTCTACACGTAAATAAAGACATTGACATTGTCTTCGACTTAGAAGTAAGACAATTGCTGGGTGAGTTAAATGGGTTTGGCCCAAAGATTTGACCTCTTCTGGACTACGGATGGGCAGATAACTTATAGTTAAAATTTGAATATAGTAATGACCAGTCGCGATGGTACATAGTACAGTGTAGCCGATTTCAATTAACAAAAAGACCAGGCAAAAATGCAAAAGTGGATAAACTGTTCCAGTGCTGCTGGTAAGAGGCTAATCCGACGTATTTTGTGACGAGAAATCGAATGGTGCAAACCGCGGTTGCTCTCCGACCAATATTTTTGGCTGTAGCGACAATTGAATGATCATTGATGTCAAAATCACACGCACAGCAACGGCTCTTGCTCCATGGAAACCAGGGAAATTTGCCATTTTTTCAACAGCTGCCGATGCCTGGCCCAATTCCGCATCTTTTGGCACCTTATTGATGTGGGTCAGTGTTCAATTCTACTTTTTACAGCAGACTGTATCTAATACCTTTTTTATGTATAAATGGTGTGGTTTTTCTACACGTAGATAAAGACATTGAGATTGTCTTGGACTTACAAGTAAGACAATTGCTGGGTGAGTTAAATGGCCTTGGCCCAAAGATTTGACGTCTTCTGGACTACCGAAGGGCACATAACTTATAGTCAAAAGTTGAATATAGTAATGACCAGTCGCGATGGTACATAGTACAGTGTAGCCCATTTCAATTAACAAAAAGACCAGGCAAAAATGCAAAAGTGGAAAAACTAGTACAATGCTGCTGGTAAGAGGCTAATCCGACGTATTTTGTGACGAGAAATCGAATGGTGCAAACCGCGTTGCTCTCCGACCAATACTTTTGGCTGTAGCGACAATTGAATGATCATTGATGTCAAAATTACGTGCATAGCAACGGCTCTTACTCCATGGAAACCAGGGAAATTTAACATTTTTTAAACAGCTGCCGGTGCCTGGCCCAATTCCGCATCTTTTGGCACCTTAATAATGTGGGTCAGTGTTCAATTGTACTTTTTACAGCAGACTGTATCTAGTACCTTTTTTTATGTACAAATGGTGTGGTTTTTCTACACGTAAATAAAGACATTGACATTGTCTTGGACTTAGAAGTAAGACAATTGCTGGGTGAGTTAAATGGGCTTGACCCAAAGATTTGACCTCTTCTGGACTACCGATGGGCACATAATTTATAGTCAAAAGTTGAATATAGTAATGACCAGTCGCGATGGTACATAGTACAGTGTAGCCGATTTCAATTAACAAAAAGACCAGGCAAAAATGCAAAAGTGGATAAACTGTTCCAGTGCTGCTGGTAAGAGGCTAATCCGACGTATTTTGTGACGAGAAATCGAATGGTGCAAACCGCGGTTGCTCTCCGACCAATATTTTTGGCTGTAGCGACAATTGAATGATCATTGATGTCAAAATCACGTGCCTAGCAACGGCTCTTTCTCCATGGAAACCAGGGAAATTTGCTATTCGTTTAACAGCTGCCGATGTCTGGCCCAATTCCGCATCTTTTGGCACCTTAATGATGTGGGTTAGTGTTCAATTGTACTTTTTACAGCAGACTGTATCTAGCACCTTGTGCTTTTTATGTACAAATTGTGTGGTTTTTCTACACGTAGATAAAGACATTGAGATTGTCTTGGACTTAGAAGTAAGACAATTGCTGGGTGAGTTAAATGGGCTTGGCCCAAAGATTTGACGTCTTCTGGACTACGGAAGGGCACATAACTTATACTCAAAAGTTGAATATAGTAAGGACCAGTCGCGATGGTACATAGTACAGTGTAGCCCATTTCAATTAACCAAAAGACCAGGCAAAAATGCAAAAGTGGAAAAACTGTTCCAATGCTGCTGGTAAGAGGCTAATCCGACGTATTTTGTGAAGAGAAATGGAATGGTGCTAACCGGGCTGCTCTCCGACCAATACTTTTGGCTGTAGCGACAATTGAATGATCATTGATGTCAAAATCACGTGCCTAGCAACGGCTCTTACTCCATGTAAACCAGGGAAATTTGCCATTCTTTCAACATCTGCCGATGCCTGGCCCAATTCCGCATCTTTTGGCACCTTAATAATGTGGGTCAGTGTTCAATTGTACTTTTTAAAGCAGACTGTATCTAGTACCTTTTTTATGTACAAATGGTGTGGTTTTTCCACACGTAAATAAAGACATTGACATTGTCTTCTACTTAGAAGAAAGACAATTGCTGGGTGAGTTAAATGGGCTTGGCCCAAAGATTTGACCTCTTTTGGACTACCGATGGGCACATAATTTATAGTCAAAAGTTGAATATAGTAATGACCAGTCGCGATGGTACATAGTACAGTGTAGCCGATTTCAATTAACAAAAAGACCAGGCAAAAATGCAAAATTGGAAAAACTGTTCCAGTGCTGCTTGTAAGAGGCTAATCCGACGTATTTTGTGACGAGAAATCGAATGGAGCAAACTGCGTTGCTCTCCTACCAATACTTTTGGCTGTAGGGACAATTGAATGATCATTGATGTCAAAATCACGTGCCTAGCAAGGGCTCTTACTCCATGGAAACCAAAGAAATTTGCCATTTTTTCAACAGCTGCCGAAGTCTGGCCCAATTCCTCATCTTTTGGCACCTTAATGATGTGGGTCAGTGTTCAATTGTACTTTTTACAGCAGACTGTATCTAGCACCTTGTGCTTTTTATGTACAAATGGTGTGGTTTTTCTACACGTAAATAAAGACATTGACATTGTCTTGGACTTAGAAGTAAGACAATTGCTGGGTGAGTTAATTGGGCTTGGCCCAAAGATTTGACCTCTTCTGGACTACCGAAGGGCACATAACTTATAGTCAAAAGTTGAATATAGTAATGATTAGTCGCGATTGTACATAGTACAGTGTAGCCGATTTCAATTAACAAAAAGACCAGGCAAAAATGCAAAAGTGGAAAAACTGTTCCAGTGCTGCTGGTAGAAAGCTAATCCGACGTAACTTTTTACTTTTGGCTGTAGCGACAATTGAATGATCATTGATGTCAAAATCACGTGCCCAGCAACGGCTCTTGCTCCATGGAAACGAGGAAAATTTGCAATTTTTTTAACAGCTGGCGATGCCTGGCCCAATTCCGCATCTTTTGGCACCTTAATGATGTGGGTCAGTGTTCAATTGTACTTTTTACAGCAGACTGTATCTAGTACCTTGTGTTTTTTATGTACAAATGGTGTGCTTTTTGTAAACGTAGATAAAGACATTGAGATTGTCTTGGACTTAGAAGTAAGACAATTGCTGGGTGAGTTAAATGGCCTTGGCTCAAAGATTTGACCTCTTCTGGACTACCGAAGGGCACATAACTTATAGTCAAAAGTTGAATATAGTAATGACCAGTCGCGATTGTACATAGTACAGTGTAGCCGATTTCAATTAACAAAAAGACCAGGCAAAAATGCAAAAGTGGAAAAACTGTTCCAGTGCTGCTGGTAAGAGGCTAATCCGACGTGTTTTGTGACAAGAAATCGAATGGTGCAAACCACGTTGCTCTCCGACCAATACTTTTTGCTGTAGCGACAATTGAATGATCATTGATGTCAAAATCACGTGCATAGCAACGGCTCTTACTCCATGGAAACCAGGAAAATTTGCCATTTTTTAAACAGCTGCCGATGCCTGGCCCAATTCCGCATCTTTTGGCACCTTAATGATGTGGGTCAGTGTTAAATTGTACTTTTTACAGCAGACTGTATCTAGTACCTTGTGTTTTTATGTACAAATTGTGTGGTTTTTCTACACGTAGATAAAGACATTGAGATTGTCTTCTACTTAGAAGTAAGACAATTGCTGGGTGAGTTAAATGGGCTTGGCCCAAAGATTTGACGTCTTCTGGACTACCGACGGGCACATAACTTATAGTCAAATGTTGAATATAGTAATGACCAGTCGCGATGGTACATAGTACAGTGTAGCCGATTTCAATTAACAAAAAGACCAGGCAAAAATGCATAAGTGGAAAAACTGTTCCAGTGCTGCTAGTAAGAACCTGATCCGACGTATTTTGTGACGAGAAATCGAATGGTGCAAACCGCGCTGCTCTCCGACCAATACATTTGGCTGTAGGGACAATTGAATGATCATTGATGTCAAAATCACGTGCCTAACAACGGCTCTTGCTCCATGGAAACCAGGGAAATTTGCCATTTTTTCAACAGCTGCCGATGTCTGGCCCAATTCCGCATCGCTTGGCACCTTAATGATGTGGGTCAGTGTTCAATTGTACTTTTTAAAGCAGACTGTATCTAGTACCTTGTGCTTTTTATGTACAAATGGTGTGGTTTTTGTACACGTAGATAAAGACATTGAGATTGTCTTGGACTTAGAAGTAAGACAATTGCTGGGTGAGTTAAATGGCCTTGGCCCAAAGATTTGACCTCTTCTGGACTACCGACGGGCACATAACTTATAGTCAAAAGTTGAATATAGTAATGACCAGTCGCGATTGTACATAGTACAGTGTAGCCGATTTCAATTAACAAAAAGACCATGCAAAAATGCAAAAGTGGATAAACTGTTCCAGTGCTGCTGGTAAGAGGCTAATCCGACGTATTTTGTGACGAGAAATCGAATGGTGCAAACCGCGTTGCTCTCCGACCAATACTTTTGGCTGTAGCGACAATTGAATGATCATTGATGTGAAAATTACGTGCATAGCAACGGCTCTTACTCCATGGAAACCAGGGAAATTTAACATTTTTTAAACAGCTGCCGGTGCCTGGCCCAATTCCGCATCTTTTGGCACCTTAATAATGTGGGTCAGTGTTCAATTGTACTTTTTACAGCAGACTGTATCTAGTACCTTTTTTTATGTACAAATGGTGTGGTTTTTCTACACGTAAATAAAGACATTGACATTGTCTTGGACTTAGAAGTAAGACAATTGCTGGGTGAGTTAAATGGGCTTGACCCAAAGATTTGACCTCTTCTGGACTACCGATGGGCACATAATTTATAGTCAAAAGTTGAATATAGTAATGACCAGTCGCGATGGTACATAGTACAGTGTAGCCGATTTCAATTAACAAAAAGACCAGGCAAAAATGCAAAAGTGGATAAACTGTTCCAGTGCTGATGGTAAGAGGCTAATCCGACGTATTTTGTGACGAGAAATCGAATGGTGCAAACCGCGGTTGCTCTCCGACCAATGTTTTTGGCTGTAGCGACAATTGAATGATCATTGATGTCAAAATCACGTGCCTAGCAACGGCTCTTTCTCCATGGAAACCAGGGAAATTTGCTATTCGTTTAACAGCTGCCGATGTCTGGCCCAATTCCGCATCTTTTGGCACCTTAATGATGTGGGTTAGTGTTCAATTGTACTTTTTACAGCAGACTGTATCTAGCACCTTGTGCTTTTTATGTACAAATTGTGTGGTTTTTCTACACGTAGATAAAGACATTGAGATTGTCTTGGACTTAGAAGTAAGACAATTGCTGGGTGAGTTAAATGGGCTTGGCCCAAAGATTTGACGTCTTCTGGACTACGGAAGGGCACATAACTTATAGTCAAAAGTTGAATATAGTAATGACCAGTCGCGATGGTACATAGTACAGTGTAGCCGATTTCAATTAACCAAAAGACCAGGCAAAAATGCAAAAGTGGAAAAACTGTTCCAATGCTGCTGGTAAGAGGCTAATCCGACGTATTTTGTGAAGAGAAATGGAATGGTGCTAACCGGGCTGCTCTCCGACCAATACTTTTGGCTGTAGCGACAATTGAATGATCATTGATGTCAAAATAACGTGCCTAGCAACGGCTCTTACTCCATGTAAACCAGGGAAATTTGCCATTCTTTCAACATCTGCCGATGCCTGGCCCAATTCCGCATCTTTTGGCACCTTAATAATGTGGGTCAGTGTTCAATTGTACTTTTTACAGCAGACTGTATCTAGTACCTTTTTTTATGTACAAATGGTGTGGTTTTTCTACACGTAAATAAAGACATTGACATTGTCTTGGACTTAGAAGTAAGACAATTGCTGGGTGAGTTAATTGGGCTTGGCCCAAAGATTTGACCTCTTCTGGACTACCGATGGGCACATAACTTTTAGTCAAAAGTTGAATATAGTAATGACCAGTCGCGATGGTACATAGTACAGTGTAGCCGATTTCAATTAACCAAAAGAACAGGCAAAAATGCAAAAGTGGAAAAACTGTTCCAGTGCTGCTGGTAAGAGGCTAATCCGACGTATTTTGTGACGAGAAATCGAATGGTGCAAACCGCGTTGCTCTCCGACCAATACTTTTGGCTGTAGCGACAATTGAATGATCATTGATGTCAAAATAACGTGCCTAGCAACGGCTCTTACTCCATGTAAACCAGTGAAATTTGCCATTCTTTCAACAGCTGCCGATGCCTGGCCCAATTCCGCATCGCTTGGCACCTTAATAATGTGGGTCAGTGTTCAATTGTACTTTTTACAGCAGACTGTATCTAGTACCTTTTTTATGTACAAATGGTGTGGTTTTTCTACACGTAAATAAAGACATTGAGATTGTCTTCTACTTAGAAGTAAGACAATTGCTGGGTGAGTTAAATGGGCTTGGACCAAAGATTTGATCTCTTCGGGACTACGGATGGGCAGAAAACTTATAGTCAAAATTTGAATATAGTAATGACCAGTCGCGATGGTACATAGTACAGTGTAGCCGATTTCAATTAACAAAAAGACCAGGCAAAAATGCAAAAGTGGATAAACTGTTCCAGTGCTGCTGGTAAGAGGCTAATCCGACGTATTTTGTGACGAGAGATCGAATGGTGCAAACCGCGTTGCTCTCCGACCAATACTTTTGGCTGTAGCGACAATTGAATGATCATTGATGTCAAAATCACGTGCCTAGCAACGGCTCTTGCTCCATGGAAACCAGGGAAATTTGCCATTTTTTAAACAGCTGCCGGTGCCTGGCCCAATTCCGCATCTTTTGGCACCTTAATGATGTGGGTCAGTGTTCAATTGTACTTTTTACAGCAGACTGTATCTAGTCCCTTGTGTTTTTTATGTACAAATGGTGTGGTTTTTCTACACGTAGATAAAGACATTGAGATTGTCTTCGACTTAGAAGTAAGACAATTGCTGGGTGAGTTAAATGGGCATGGTCTAAAGATTTGACGTCTTCTGGACTACCGATGGGCACAGAACTTTTAGTCAAAAGTTAAATATAGTAATGACCACTCGCGATGGTACATAGTACAGTGTAGCCGATTTCAATTAACAAAAAGACCAGGCAAAAATGCAAAAGTGGAAAAACTGCTATAATGCTGCTGGTAAGATGCCACTCCGACGTATTTTGTGACGAAAAATCGAAAGGTGCAAACCGCGTTGCTCTCCTACCAATACTTTTGGCTGTAGCGACAATTGAATGATCATTGATGTCAAAATCACGTGCCCAGCAACGGCTCTTACTCCATGTAAACCAGGGAAATTTGCCATTCTTTCAACAGCTGCCGATGCCTGGTCCAATTCCGCATCTTTTGGCACCTTAATTATGTGGGTCAGTGTTCAATTGTACTTTTTACAGCAGACTGTATCTAGCACCTTTTTTATGTACAAATGGTGTGGTTTTTCTACACGTAAATAAAGACATTGACATTGTCTTCGACTTAGAAGTAAGACAATTGCTGGGTGAGTTAAATGGGTTTGGCCCAAAGATTTGACCTCTTCTGGACTACGGATGGGCAGATAACTTATAGTTAAAATTTGAATATAGTAATGACCAGTCGCGATGGTACATAGTACAGTGTAGCCGATTTCAATTAACAAAAAGACCAGGCAAAAATGCAAAAGTGGATAAACTGTTCCAGTGCTGCTGGTAAGAGGCTAATCCGACGTATTTTGTGACGAGAAATCGAATGGTGCAAACCGCGGTTGCTCTCCGACCAATATTTTTGGCTGTAGCGACAATTGAATGATCATTGATGTCAAAATCACACGCACAGCAACGGCTCTTGCTCCATGGAAACCAGGGAAATTTGCCATTTTTTCAACAGCTGCCGATGCCTGGCCCAATTCCGCATCTTTTGGCACCTTATTGATGTGGGTCAGTGTTCAATTCTACTTTTTACAGCAGACTGTATCTAATACCTTTTTTATGTATAAATGGTGTGGTTTTTCTACACGTAGATAAAGACATTGAGATTGTCTTGGACTTACAAGTAAGACAATTGCTGGGTGAGTTAAATGGCCTTGGCCCAAAGATTTGACGTCTTCTGGACTACCGAAGGGCACATAACTTATAGTCAAAAGTTGAATATAGTAATGACCAGTCGCGATGGTACATAGTACAGTGTAGCCCATTTCAATTAACAAAAAGACCAGGCAAAAATGCAAAAGTGGAAAAACTAGTACAATGCTGCTGGTAAGAGGCTAATCCGACGTATTTTGTGACGAGAAATCGAATGGTGCAAACCGCGTTGCTCTCCGACCAATACTTTTGGCTGTAGCGACAATTGAATGATCATTGATGTCAAAATTACGTGCATAGCAACGGCTCTTACTCCATGGAAACCAGGGAAATTTAACATTTTTTAAACAGCTGCCGGTGCCTGGCCCAATTCCGCATCTTTTGGCACCTTAATAATGTGGGTCAGTGTTCAATTGTACTTTTTACAGCAGACTGTATCTTGTACCTTTTTTTATGTACAAATGGTGTGGTTTTTCTACACGTAAATAAAGACATTGACATTGTCTTGGACTTAGAAGTAAGACAATTGCTGGGTGAGTTAAATGGGCTTGACCCAAAGATTTGACCTCTTCTGGACTACCGATGGGCACATAATTTATAGTCAAAAGTTTGAATATAGTAATGACCAGTCGCGATGGTACATAGTACAGTGTAGCCGATTTCAATTAACAAAAAGACCAGGCAAAAATGCAAAAGTGGATAAACTGTTCCAGTGCTGCTGGTAAGAGGCTAATCCGACGTATTTTGTGACGAGAAATCGAATGGTGCAAACCGCGGTTGCTCTCCGACCAATATTTTTGGCTGTAGCGACAATTGAATGATCATTGATGTCAAAATCACGTGCCTAGCAACGGCTCTTTCTCCATGGAAACCAGGAAATTTGCTATTCGTTTAACAGCTGCCGATGTCTGGCCCAATTCCGCATCTTTTGGCACCTTAATGATGTGGGTTAGTGTTCAATTGTACTTTTTACAGCAGACTGTATCTAGCACCTTGTGCTTTTTATTGTACAAATTGTGTGGTTTTTCTACACGTAGATAAAGGACATTGAGATTGTCTTGGACTTAGAAGTAAGACAATTGCTGGTGAGTTAAATGGGCTTGGCCCAAAGATTTGACCTCTTCTGGACTACGGAAGGGCACATAACTTATACTCAAAAGTTGAATATAGTAAGGACCAGTCGCGATGGTACATAGTACAGTGTAGCCCATTTCAATTAACCAAAAGACCAGGCAAAAATGCAAAAGTGGAAAAACTGTTCCAATGCTGCTGGTAAGAGGCCTAATCCGACGTATTTGTGAAGAGAAATGGAATGGTGCTAACCGGGCTGCTCTCCGACCAATACTTTTGGCTGTAGCGACAATTGAATGATCATTGATGTCAAAATCACGTGCCTAGCAACGGCTCTTACTCCATGTAAACCAGGGAAATTTGCCATTCTTTCAACATCTGCCGATGCCTTGCCCAATTCCGCATCTTTTGGCACCTTAATAATGTGGGTCAGTGTTCAATTGTACTTTTTAAAGCAGACTGTATCTAGTACCTTTTTTTATGTACAAATGGTGTGGTTTTTCCACACGTAAATAAAGACATTGACATTGTCTTCTACTTAGAAGTAAGACAATTGCTGGGTGAGTTAAATGGGCTTGGCCCAAAGATTTGACCTCTTTTGGACTACCGATGGGCACATAATTTATAGTCAAAAGTTGAATATAGTAATGACCAGTCGCGATGGTACATAGTACAGTGTAGCCGATTTCAATTAACAAAAAGACCAGGCAAAAATGCAAAATTGGAAAAACTGTTCCAGTGCTGCTTGTAAGAGGCTAATCCGACGTATTTTGTGACGAGAAATCGAATGGAGCAAACTGCGTTGCTCTCCTACCATGGCTGTAGGGACAATTGAATGATCATTGATGTCAAAATCACGTGCCTAGCAAGGGCTCTTACTCCATGGAAACCAAAGAAATTTGCCATTTTTTCAACAGCTGCCGAAGTCTGGCCCAATTCCTCATCTTTTGGCACCTTAATGATGTGGGTCAGTGTTCAATTGTACTTTTTACAGCAGACTGTATCTAGCACCTTGTGCTTTTTATGTACAAATGGTGTGGTTTTTCTACACGTAAATAAAGACATTGACATTGTCTTGGACTTAGAAGTAAGACAATTGCTGGGTGAGTTAATTGGGCTTGGCCCAAGATTTGACCTCTTCTGGACTACCGATGGGCACATAACTTATAGTCAAAAGTTGAATATAAGTAATGACCAGTCGCGATGGTACATAGTACAGTGTAGCCGATTTGAATTATCCAAAAGACAAGGCAAAAATGCAAAAGTGGAAAAACTGTTCCACTGCTGCTGGTAAGAGGCTAATCCGACGTATTTTGTGACGAGAAATCGAATGGTGCAAACCGCGTTGCTCTCCGACCAATACTTTTGGCTGTAGCGACAATTGAATGATCGTTGATGTCAAAATCACGTGCCTAGCAACGGCTCTTTCTCCATGGAAATCAGGGAAATTTGCCATTTTTTCAACAGCGGCCGATGTCTGGCCCAATTCCGCATCTTTTGGCACCTTAATGATGTGGGTCAGTGTTCAATTGTACTTTTTACAGCCGAATGTATCTAGTACCTTGTGTTTTTTATGTACAAATTGTGTGGTTTTTGTACACGTAGAATAAAGACAATTGAGATTGTCTTGGACTTAGAAGTAAGACAATTGCTGGGTGAGTTAAAAGGCCTGGGCCCAAAGATTTGACCTCTTCTGGACTACCGAAGGGCACATAACTTATAGTCAAAAGTTGAATATAGTAATGACCAGTCGCGATGGTACATGGTACAGTGTAGCCGATTTCAATTAACCAAAGACCATGCAAAAATGCAAAAGTGGATAAACTGTTCCAGTGCTGCTGGTAAGAGGCTAATCGGACGTATTTTGTGACGAGAAATCGAATGGTGCAAACCGCGTTGCTCTCCGACCAATACTTTTGGCTGTAGCGACAGTTGAATGATCATTGATGTCAAAATCATGTGCCTAGCAACGGCTCTTGTTCCATGGAAACCAGGAAAATTTACAATTTTTTTTAGCAGCTGCCGATGCCTGGCCAATTCCGCATCTTTTGGCACCTTAATGATGTGGGTCAGTGTTCAATTGTACTTTTTACAGCAGACTGTATCTAGTACCTTGTGTTTTTATGTACAAATTGTGTGGTTTTTGTAAACGTAGATAAAGACATTGAGATTGTCTTCGACTTAGAAGTAAGACAATTGCTGGGTGAGTTAAATTGTTTGTACTCGTAGATAAAGACATTGAGATTGTCTTGGACTTAGAAGTAAGACAATTGCTGGGTGAGTTAAATCGGGCTTGGCCCAAAGATTTGACGTCGTCTGGACTACCGAAGGGCACATAACTTATAGTCAAAAAGTTGAATATAGTAATGACCAGTCGCGATGGTACATAGTACAGTGTAGCCGATTTCCATTATCCAAAAGACAAGGCAAAAATGCAAAAGTGGAAAAACTGTTCCACTGCTGCTGGTAAGAGGCTAATCCGACGTATTTTGTGACGAGAAATCGAATGGTGCAAACCGCGTTGATCTCCGACCAATACTTTTGGCTGTAGCGACAATTGAATGATCATTGATGTCAAAATCACGTGCCTAGCAACGGCTCTTTCTCCATGGAAACCAGGGAAATTTGCCATTTTTTCAACAGCTGCCGATGTCTGGCCCAATTCCGCATCGTTTGGCACCTTAATGATGTGGGTCAGTGTTCAATTGTACTTTTTACAGCAGACTGTATCTAGTACCTTGTGCTTTTTATGTACAAAATGGTGTGGTTTTTCTACACGTAGATAAAGACATTGAGATTGTCTTGGACTGAGAAGTAAGACAATTGCTGGGTGAGTTAAATGGCTCTTGGCCTAAAGATTTGACCTCTTCTGGACTACCGAAGGGCACATAACTTATAGTCAAAAGTTGAATATAGTAATGACCAGTCGCGATTGTACATAGTACAGTGTAGCCGATTTCAATTAACCAAAAGACCATGCAAAAATGCAAAAGTGGATAAACTGTTCCAGTGCTGCTGGTAAGAGGCTAATCCGACGTATTTTGTGACGAGAAATCGAATGGTGCAAACCGCGTTGCTCTCCGACCAATACTTTTGGCTGTAGCGACAGTTGAATGATCATTGATGTCAAAATCATGTGCCTAGCAACGGCTCTTGTTCCATGGAAACCAGGAAAATTTGCAATTTTTTTAGCAGCTGCCGATGCCTGGCCCAATTCCGCATCTTTTGGCACCTTAATGATGTGGGTCAGTGTTCAATTGTACTTTTTACAGCAGACTGTATCTAGTACCTTGTGTTTTTTATGTACAAATTGTGTGGTTTTTGTAAACGTAGATAAAGACATTGAGATTGTCTTCGACTTAGAAGTAAGACAATTGCTGGGTGAGTTAAATTGTTTGTACTCGTAGATAAAGACATTGAGATTGTCTTGGACTTAGAAGTAAGACAATTGCTGGGTGAGTTAAATGGGCTTGGCCCAAAGATTTGACGTCGTCTGGACTACCGAAGGGCACATAACTTATAGTCAAAAGTTGAATATAGTAATGACCAGTCGCGATGGTACATAGTACAGTGTAGCCGATTTCCATTATCCAAAAGACAAGGCAAAAATGCAAAAGTGGAAAAACTGTTCCACTGCTGCTGGTAAGAGACTAATCCGACGTATTTTGTGACGAGAAATCGAATGGTGCAAACCGCGTTGATCTCCGACCAATACTTTTGGCTGTAGCGACAATTGAATGATCATTGATGTCAAAATCACGTGCCTAGCAACGGCTCTTTCTCCATGGAAACCAGAGAAATTTGCCATTTTTTCAACAGCTGCCGATGTCTGGCCCAATTCCGCATCGTTTGGCACCTTAATGATGTGGGTCAGTGTTCAATTGTACTTTTTACAGCAGACTGTATCTAGTACCTTGTGCTTTTTATGTACAAATGGTGTGGTTTTTGTACACGTAGATAAAGACATTGAGATTGTCTTGGACTGAGAAGTAAGACAATTGCTGGGTGAGTTAAATGGCCTTGGCCTAAAGATTTGACCTCTTCTGGACTACCGAAGGGCACATAACTTATAGTCAAAAGTTGAATATAGTAATGACCAGTCGCGATTGTACATAGTACAGTGTAGCCGATTTCAATTAACAAAAAGACCAGGCAAAATTGCAAAAGTGGAAAAACTGTTCCAGTGCTGCTAGTAAGAGACTAATCCGACGTATTTTGTGACGAGAAATCGAATGGTGCAAACCGCGTTGCTCTCCGACCAATACTTTTGGCTGTAGCGACAATTGAATGATCATTGATGTCAAAATCACGTGCCCAGCAACGGCTCTTGCTCCATGGAAACCAGGAAAATTTGCCATTTTTTTAACAGTTGCCGATGCCTGGCCCAATTCCGCATCTTTTGGCACCTTAATGATGTGGGTCAGTGTTCAATTGTACTTTTTACAGCAGACTGTATCTAGTACCTTGTGTTTTTATGTACAAATGGTGTGGTTTTTGTACACGTAGATAAAGACATTGAGATTGTCTTCGACTTAGAAGTAAGACAATTGCTGGGTGAGTTAAATGGGCTTGGCCCAAAGATTTGACGTCTTCTGGACTACCGAAGGGCACATAACTTATAGTCAAAATTTGAATATAGTAATGACCAGTCGCAATGGTACATAGTACAGTGTAGCCGATTTCAATTAACCAAAAGACCAGGCAAAAATGCAAAAGTGGATAAACTGTTCCAGTGCTGCTGGTAAGAGACTAATCCGACGTATTTTGTGACGAAAAATTGAATGGTGCAAACCGCGTTGCTCTCCGACCAATACTTTTGGCTGTAGCGACAATTGAATGATCATTGATGTCAAAATCATGTGCAAAGCAACGGCTCTTGCTCCATGGAAACCAGGGAAATTTGCCATTTTTTCAACAGCTTCCGATGTCTGGCCCAATTCCCCATCGTTTGGCACCTTAATGATGTGGGTCAGTGTTCAATTGTACTTTTTAAAGCAGACTGTATCTAGTACCTTGTGCTTTTTATGTACAAATGGTGTGGTTTTTGTACACGTAGATAAAGACATTGAGATTGTCTTGGACTTAGAAGTAAGACAATTGCTGGGTGAGTTAAATGGCCTTGGCCCAAAGATATGACGTCTTCTGGACTACCGATGGGCACATAACTTATAGTCAAAAGTTGAATATAGTAATGACCAGTCGCGATTGTACATAGTACAGTGTAGCCAATTTCAATTAACAAAAAGACCAGGCAAAAATGCAAAAGTGGAAAAACTGTTCCAGTGCTGCTGGTAAGAGGCTAATCCGACGTATTTTGTGACGAGAAATCGAATGGTGCAAACCGCGTTGCTCTCCGACCAATACTTTTGGCTGTAGCGACAATTGAATGATCATTGATGTCAAAATCACGTGCCCAGCAACGGCTCTTGCTCCATGGAAACGAGGAAAATTAGCAATTTTTCTAACAGCTGCCGATGCCTGGCCCAATTCCGCATCTTTTGGCACCTTAATGATGTGGGTCAGTGTTCAATTGTACTTTTTACAGCGGACTGTATCTAGTACCTTGTGTTTTTTTGTACAAATGGTGTGGTTTTTGTACACGTAGATAAAGACATTGAGATTGTCTTCGACTTAGAAGTAAGACAATTGCTGGGTGAGTTAAATGGGCTTGGCCCAAAGATTTGACGTCTTCTGGACTACCGATGGGCACATAACTTATAGTCAAAAGTTGAATATAGTAATGACCAGTCGCGATGGTACATAGTACAGTGTAGCCAATTTCAATTAACCAAAAGACCAGGCAAAAATGCAAAAGTGGAAAAACTGTTCCAGTGCTGCTGGTAAGAGGCTAATCCGACGTATTTTGTGACGAGAAATGGAATGGTGCTAACCGGGCATCTCTCCGACCAAAATTGTTTGCTGTAGCGACAATTGAATGATCATTGATGTCAAAATCACGTGCCCAGCAACGGCTCTTGCTCCATGGAAACCAGTAAAAATTGACATTTTTTAAACAGCTGCCGATGTCTGGCCCAATTCCGCATCTTTTGGCACCTTAATGATGTGGGTCAGTGTTCAATTGTACTTTTTACAGCCGAATGTATCTAGTACCTTGTGTTTTTCATGTACAAATTGTGTGGTTTTTGTACACGTAGATAAAGACATTGAGATTGTCTTGGACTTAGAAGTAAGACAATTGCTGGGTGAGTTAAATGGGCTTGGCCCAAAGATTTCACGTCTTCTGGACTACCGATGGGCACATAACTTATAGTCAAAAGTTGAATATAGTAATGACCAGTCGCGATGGTACATAGTACAGTGTAGCCAATTTCAATTAACCAAAAGACCAGGCAAAAATGCAAAAGTGGAAAAACTGTTCCAGTGCTGCTGGTAAGAGGCTAATCCGACGTATTTTGTGACGAGAAATGGAATGGTGCTAACCGGGCAGCTCTCCGACCAATACTTTTGGCTGTAGCGACAATTGAATGATCATTGATGTCAAAATCACGTGCCCAGCAACGGCTCTTGCTCCATGGAAACCAGTAAAAATTGACATTTTTTCAACAGCTGCCGATGTCTGGCCCAATTCCGCATCTTTTGGCACCTTAATGATGTGGGTCAGTGTTCAATTGTACTTTTTACAGCCGAATGTATCTAGTACCTTGTGTTTTTCATGTACAAATTGTGTGGTTTTTGTACACGTAGATAAAGACATTGAGATTGTCTTGGACTTAGAAGTAAGACAATTGCTGGGTGAGTTAAAAGGCCTGGGCCCAAAGATTTGACCTCTTCTGGACTACCGAAGGGCACATAACTTATAGTCAAAAGTTGAATATAGTAATGATTAGTCGCGATTGTACATAGTACAGTGTAGCCGATTTCAATTAACAAAAAGACCAGGCAAAAATGCAAAAGTGGAAAAACTGTTCCAGTGCTGCTGGTAGAAAGCTAATCCGACGTAACTTTTTACTTTTGGCTGTAGCGACAATTGAATGATCATTGATGTCAAAATCACGTGCCCAGCAACGGCTCTTGCTCCATGGAAACGAGGAAAATTTGCAATTTTTTTAACAGCTGGCGATGCCTGGCCCAATTCCGCATCTTTTGGCACCTTAATGATGTGGGTCAGTGTTCAATTGTACTTTTTACAGCAGACTGTATCTAGTACCTTGTGTTTTTTATGTACAAATGGTGTGCTTTTTGTAAACGTAGATAAAGACATTGAGATTGTCTTGGACTTAGAAGTAAGACAATTGCTGGGTGAGTTAAATGGCCTTGGCTCAAAGATTTGACCTCTTCTGGACTACCGAAGGGCACATAACTTATAGTCAAAAGTTGAATATAGTAATGACCAGTCGCGATTGTACATAGTACAGTGTAGCCGATTTCAATTAACAAAAAGACCAGGCAAAAATGCAAAAGTGGAAAAACTGTTCCAGTGCTGCTGGTAAGAGGCTAATCCGACGTGTTTTGTGACAAGAAATCGAATGGTGCAAACCACGTTGCTCTCCGACCAATACTTTTTGCTGTAGCGACAATTGAATGATCATTGATGTCAAAATCACGTGCATAGCAACGGCTCTTACTCCATGGAAACCAGGAAAATTTGCCATTTTTTAAACAGCTGCCGATGCCTGGCCCAATTCCGCATCTTTTGGCACCTTAATGATGTGGGTCAGTGTTAAATTGTACTTTTTACAGCAGACTGTATCTAGTACCTTGTGTTTTTATGTACAAATTGTGTGGTTTTTCTACACGTAGATAAAGACATTGAGATTGTCTTCTACTTAGAAGTAAGACAATTGCTGGGTGAGTTAAATGGGCTTGGCCCAAAGATTTGACGTCTTCTGGACTACCGACGGGCACATAACTTATAGTCAAATGTTGAATATAGTAATGACCAGTCGCGATGGTACATAGTACAGTGTAGCCGATTTCAATTAACAAAAAGACCAGGCAAAAATGCATAAGTGGAAAAACTGTTCCAGTGCTGCTAGTAAGAACCTGATCCGACGTATTTTGTGACGAGAAATCGAATGGTGCAAACCGCGCTGCTCTCCGACCAATACATTTGGCTGTAGGGACAATTGAATGATCATTGATGTCAAAATCACGTGCCTAACAACGGCTCTTGCTCCATGGAAACCAGGGAAATTTGCCATTTTTTCAACAGCTGCCGATGTCTGGCCCAATTCCGCATCGCTTGGCACCTTAATGATGTGGGTCAGTGTTCAATTGTACTTTTTACAGCAGACTGTATCTAGTACCTTGTGCTTTTTATGTACAAATGGTGTGGTTTTTGTACACGTAGATAAAGACATTGAGATTGTCTTGGACTTAGAAGTAAGACAATTGCTGGGTGAGTTAAATGGCCTTGGCCCAAAGATTTGACCTCTTCTGGACTACCGACGGGCACATAACTTATAGTCAAAAGTTCAATATAGTAATGACCAGTCGCGATTGTACATAGTACAGTGTAGCCGATTTCAATTAACAAAAAGACCATGCAAAAATGCAAAAGTGGATAAACTGTTCCAGTGCTGCTGGTAAGAGGCTAATCCGACGTATTTTGTGACGAGAAATCGAATGGTGCAAACCGCGTTGCTCTCCGACCAATACTTTTGGCTGTAGCGACAATTGAATGATCATTGATGTGAAAATTACGTGCATAGCAACGGCTCTTACTCCATGGAAACCAGGGAAATTTAACATTTTTTAAACAGCTGCCGGTGCCTGGCCCAATTCCGCATCTTTTGGCACCTTAATAATGTGGGTCAGTGTTCAATTGTACTTTTTACAGCAGACTGTATCTAGTACCTTTTTTTATGTACAAATGGTGTGGTTTTTCTACACGTAAATAAAGACATTGACATTGTCTTGGACTTAGAAGTAAGACAATTGCTGGGTGAGTTAAATGGGCTTGACCCAAAGATTTGACCTCTTCTGGACTACCGATGGGCACATAATTTATAGTCAAAAGTTGAATATAGTAATGACCAGTCGCGATGGTACATAGTACAGTGTAGCCGATTTCAATTAACAAAAAGACCAGGCAAAAATGCAAAAGTGGATAAACTGTTCCAGTGCTGATGGTAAGAGGCTAATCCGACGTATTTTGTGACGAGAAATCGAATGGTGCAAACCGCGGTTGCTCTCCGACCAATGTTTTTGGCTGTAGCGACAATTGAATGATCATTGATGTCAAAATCACGTGCCTAGCAACGGCTCTTTCTCCATGGAAACCAGGGAAATTTGCTATTCGTTTAACAGCTGCCGATGTCTGGCCCAATTCCGCATCTTTTGGCACCTTAATGATGTGGGTTAGTGTTCAATTGTACTTTTTACAGCAGACTGTATCTAGCACCTTGTGCTTTTTATGTACAAATTGTGTGGTTTTTCTACACGTAGATAAAGACATTGACATTGTCTTGGACTTAGAAGTAAGACAATTGCTGGGTGAGTTAAATGGGCTTGGCCCAAAGATTTGACGTCTTCTGGACTACGGAAGGGCACATAACTTATAGTCAAAAGTTGAATATAGTAATGACCAGTCGCGATGGTACATAGTACAGTGTAGCCGATTTCAATTAACCAAAAGACCAGGCAAAAATGCAAAAGTGGAAAAACTGTTCCAATGCTGCTGGTAAGAGGCTAATCCGACGTATTTTGTGAAGAGAAATGGAATGGTGCTAACCGGGCTGCTCTCCGACCAATACTTTTGGCTGTAGCGACAATTGAATGATCATTGATGTCAAAATAACGTGCCTAGCAACGGCTCTTACTCCATGTAAACCAGGGAAATTTGCCATTCTTTCAACATCTGCCGATGCCTGGCCCAATTCCGCATCTTTTGGCACCTTAATAATGTGGGTCAGTGTTCAATTGTACTTTTTACAGCAGACTGTATCTAGTACCTTTTTTTATGTACAAATGGTGTGGTTTTTCTACACGTAAATAAAGACATTGACATTGTCTTGGACTTAGAAGTAAGACAATTGCTGGGTGAGTTAATTGGGCTTGGCCCAAAGATTTGACCTCTTCTGGACTACCGATGGGCACATAACTTTTAGTCAAAAGTTGAATATAGTAATGACCAGTCGCGATGGTACATAGTACAGTGTAGCCGATTTCAATTAACCAAAAGAACAGGCAAAAATGCAAAAGTGGAAAAACTGTTCCAGTGCTGCTGGTAAGAGGCTAATCCGACGTATTTTGTGACGAGAAATCGAATGGTGCAAACCGCGTTGCTCTCCGACCAATACTTTTGGCTGTAGCGACAATTGAATGATCATTGATGTCAAAATAACGTGCCTAGCAACGGCTCTTACTCCATGTAAACCAGTGAAATTTGCCATTCTTTCAACAGCTGCCGATGCCTGGCCCAATTCCGCATCGCTTGGCACCTTAATAATGTGGGTCAGTGTTCAATTGTACTTTTTACAGCAGACTGTATCTAGTACCTTTTTTATGTACAAATGGTGTGGTTTTTCTACACGTAAATAAAGACATTGAGATTGTCTTGGACTTAGAAGTAAGACAATTGCTGGGTGAGTTAATTGGGCTTGGCCCAAAGATTTGACCTCTTCTGGACTACCGATGGGCACATAACTTTTAGTCAAAAGTTGAATATAGTAATGACCAGTCGCGATGGTACATAGTACAGTGTAGCCGATTTCAATTAACCAAAAGAACAGGCAAAAATGCAAAAGTGGAAAAACTGTTCCAGTGCTGCTGGTAAGAGGCTAATCCGACGTATTTTGTGACGAGAAATCGAATGGTGCAAACCGCGTTGCTCTCCGACCAATACTTTTGGCTGTAGCGACAATTGAATGATCATTGATGTCAAAATAACGTGCCTAGCAACGGCTCTTACTCCATGTAAACCAGTGAAATTTGCCATTCTTTCAACAGCTGCCGATGCCTGGCCCAATTCCGCATCGCTTGGCACCTTAATAATGTGGGTCAGTGTTCAATTGTACTTTTTACAGCAGACTGTATCTAGTACCTTTTTTATGTACAAATGGTGTGGTTTTTCTACACGTAAATAAAGACATTGAGATTGTCTTCTACTTAGAAGTATGACAATTGCTGGGTGAGTTAAATGGGCTTGGACCAAAGATTTGATCTCTTCGGGACTACGGATGGGCACATAACTTATAGTCAAAAGTTGAATATAGTAATGACCAGTCGCGATGGTACATAGTACAGTGTAGCCGATTTCAATTAACCAAAAGACCAGGCAAAAATGCAAAAGTGGAAAAACTGTTCCAATGTTGCTGGTAAGAGGCTAATCCGACGTATTTTGTGAAGAGAAATGGAATGGTGCTAACCGGGCTGCTCTCCGACCAATACTTTTGGCTGTAGCGACAATTGAATGATCATTGATGTCAAAATAACGTGCCCAGCAACGGCTCTTGCTCCATGGAAACCAGGGAAATTTGCCATTTTTTCAACAGCTGCCGATGTCTGGCCCAATTCCGCATCGTTTGGCACCTAAATGATGTGGGTCAGTGTTCAATTGTACTTTTTACAGCAGACTGTATCTAGTACCTTGTGCTTTTTATGTACAAATTGTGTGGTTTTTCTACACGTAGATAAAGACATTGAGATTGTCTTGGACTTAGAAGTAAGACAATTGCTGGGTGAGTTAAATGGCCTTGGCCCAAAGATTTGACCTCTTCTGGACTACCGAAGGGCAGATAACTTATAGTCAAAAGTTGAATATAGTAATGACCAGTCGCGATGGTACATGGTACAGTGTAGCCGATTTCAATTAATCAAAAGACCAGGCAAAAATGCAAAAGTGGAAAAACTGTTCCAGTGCTGCTGGTAAGAGGCTAATCCGACGTATTTTGTGACGAGAAATCGAATGGTGCAAACCGCGTTGCTCTCCGACCAATACTTTTGGCTGTAGCGACAATTGAATGATCATTGATGTCAAAATCATGTGCCTAGCAACAGCTCTTGTTCCATGGAAACCAGGAAAATTTGCAATTTTTTTAACAGTTGCCGATGCCTGGCCCAATTCCGCATCTTTTGGCACCTTAATGATGTGGGTCAGTGTTCAATTGTACTTTTTACAGCAGACTGTATCTAGTACCTTGTGTTTTTATGTACAAATTGTGTGGTTTTTGTAAACGTAGATAAAGACATTGAGATTGTCTTCGGCTTAGAAGTAAGACAATTGCTGGGTGAGTTAAATTGTTTGTACTCGTAGATAAAGACATTGAGATTGTCTTGGACTTAGAAGTAAAACAATTGCTGGGTGAGTTAAATGGTCTTGGCCCAAAGATATGACGTCTTCTGGACTACCGAAGGGCACATAACTTATAGTCAAAAGTTGAATATAGTAATGACCAGTCGCGATGGTACATAGTACAGTGTAGCCGATTTGAATTATCCAAAAGACAAGGCAAAAATGCAAAAGTGGAAAAACTGTTCCACTGCTGCTGGTAAGAGGCTAATCCGACGTATTTTGTGACGAGAAATCGAATGGTGCAAACCGCGTTGCTCTCCGACCAATACTTTTGGCTGTAGCGACAATTGAATGATCGTTGATGTCAAAATCACGTGCCTAGCAACGGCTCTTTCTCCATGGAAACCAGGGAAATTTGCCATTTTTTCAACAGCGGCCGATGTCTGGCCCAATTCCCCATCTTTTGGCACCTTAATGATGTGGGTCAGTGTTCAATTGTACTTTTTACAGCCGAATGTATCTAGTACCTTGTGTTTTTTATGTACAAATTGTGTGGTTTTTGTACACGTAGATAAAGACATTGAGATTGTCTTGGACTTAGAAGTAAGACAATTGCTGGGTGAGTTAAAAGGCCTGGGCCCAAAGATTTGACCTCTTCTGGACTACCGAAGGGCACATAACTTATAGTCAAAAGTTGAATATAGTAATGACCAGTCGCGATGGTACATGGTGCAGTGTAGCCGATTTCAATTAACCAAAAGACCATGCAAAAATGCAAAAGTGGATAAACTGTTCCAGTGCTGCTGGTAAGAGGCTAATCCGACGTATTTTGTGACGAGAAATCGAATGGTGCAAACCGCGTTGCTCTCCGACCAATACTTTTGGCTGCAGCAACAGTTGAATGATCATTGATGTCAAAATCATGTGCCTAGCAACGGCTCTTGTTCCATGGAAACCAGCAAAATTTGCAATTTTTTTAGCAGCTGCCGATGCCTGGCCCAATTCCGCATCTTTTGGCACCTTAATGATGTGGGTCAGTGTTCAATTGTACTTTTTACAGCAGACTGTATCTAGTACCTTGTGTTTTTATGTACAAATTGTGTGGTTTTTGTAAACGTAGATAAAGACATTGAGATTGTCTTCGACTTAGAAGTAAGACAATTGCTGGGTGAGTTAAATTGTTTGTACTCGTAGATAAAGACATTGAGATTGTCTTGGACTTAGAAGTAAGACAATTGCTGGGTGAGTTAAATGGGCTTGGCCCAAAGATTTAACGTCGTCTGGACTACCGAAGGGCACATAACTTATAGTCAAAAGTTGAATATAGTAATGACCAGTCGCGATGGTACATAGTACAGTGTAGCCGATTTCCATTATCCAAAAGACAAGGCAAAAATGCAAAAGTGGAAAAACTGTTCCACTGCTGCTGGTAAGAGGCTAATCCGACGTATTTTGTGACGAGAAATCGAATGGTGCAAACCGCGTTGATCTCCGACCAATACTTTTGGCTGTAGCGACAATTGAATGATCATTGATGTCAAAATCACGTGCCTAGCAACGGCTCTTTCTCCATGGAAACCAGGGAAATTTGCCATTTTTTCAACAGCTGCCGATGTCTGGCCCAATTCCGCATCGTTTGGCACCTTAATGATGTGGGTCAGTGTTCAATTGTACTTTTTACAGCAGACTGTATCTAGTACCTTGTGCTTTTTATGTACAAATGGTGTGGTTTTTCTACACGTAGATAAAGACATTGAGATTGTCTTGGACTGAGAAGTAAGACAATTGCTGGGTGAGTTAAATGGCCTTGGCCTAAAGATTTGACCTCTTCTGGACTACCGAAGGGCACATAACTTATAGTCAAAAGTTGAATATAGTAATGACCAGTCGCGATTGTACATAGTACAGTGTAGCCGATTTCAATTAACAAAAAGACCAGGCAAAAATGCAAAAGTGGAAAAACTGTTCCAGTGCTGCTGGTAAGAGACTAATCCGACGTATTTTGTGACGAGAAATCGAATGGTGCAAACCGCGTTGCTCTCCGACCAATACTTTTGGCTGTAGCGACAATTGAATGATCATTGATGTCAAAATCACGTGCCCAGCAACGGCTCTTGCTCCATGGAAACCAGGAAAATTTGCCATTTTTTGAACAGTTGCCGATGCCTGGCCCAATTCCGCATCTTTTGGCACCTTAATGATGTGGGTCAGTGTTCAATTGTACTTTTTACAGCAGACTGTATCTAGCACCTTGTGCTTTTTATGTACAAATGGTGTGGTTTTTCTACACGTAAATAAAGACATTGACATTGTCTTGGACTTAGAAGTAAGACAATTGCTGGGTGAGTTAATTGGGCTTGGCCCAAAGATTTGACCTCTTCTGGACTACCGATGGGCACATAACTTTTAGTCAAAAGTTGAATATAGTAATGACCAGTCGCGATGGTACATAGTACAGTGTAGCCGATTTCAATTAACCAAAAGAACAGGCAAAAATGCAAAAGTGGAAAAACTGTTCCAGTGCTGCTGGTAAGAGGCTAATCCGACGTATTTTGTGACGAGAAATCGAATGGTGCAAACCGCGTTGCTCTCCGACCAATACTTTTGGCTGTAGCGACAATTGAATGATCATTGATGTCAAAATAACGTGCCTAGCAACGGCTCTTACTCCATGTAAACCAGTGAAATTTGCCATTCTTTCAACAGCTGCCGATGCCTGGCCCAATTCCGCATCGCTTGGCACCTTAATAATGTGGGTCAGTGTTCAATTGTACTTTTTACAGCAGACTGTATCTAGTACCTTTTTTATGTACAAATGGTGTGGTTTTTCTACACGTAAATAAAGACATTGAGATTGTCTTCTACTTAGAAGTAAGACAATTGCTGGGTGAGTTAAATGGGCTTGGCCCAAAGATTTGATCTCTTCGGGACTACGGATGGGCAGAAAACTTATAGTCAAAATTTGAATATAGTAATGACCAGTCGCGATGGTACATAGTACAGTGTAGCCGATTTCAATTAACAAAAAGACCAGGCAAAAATGCAAAAGTGGATAAACTGTTCCAGTGCTGCTGGTAAGAGGCTAATCCGACGTATTTTGTGACGAGAGATCGAATGGTGCAAACCGCGTTGCTCTCCGACCAATACTTTTGGCTGTAGCGACAATTGAATGATCATTGATGTCAAAATCACGTGCCTAGCAACGGCTCTTGCTCCATGGAAACCAGGGAAATTTGCCATTTTTTCAACAGCTGCCGATGCCTGGCCCAATTCCGCATCTTTTGGCACCTTATTGATGTGGGTCAGTGTTCAATTCTACTTTTTACAGCAGACTGTATCTAATACCTTTTTTATGTATAAATGGTGTGGTTTTTCTACACGTAGATAAAGACATTGAGATTGTCTTCGACTTAGAAGTAAGACAATTGCTGGGTGAGTTAAATGGGCTTGGCCCAAAGATTTCACGTCTTCTGGACTACGGAAGGGCACATAACTTATAGTCAAAAGTTGAATATAGTAATGACCAGTCGCGATGGTACATAGTACAGTGTAGCCGATTTCAATTAACCAAAAGACCAGGCAAAAATGCAAAAGTGGAAAAACTGTTCCAATGTTGCTGGTAAGAGGCTAATCCGACGTATTTTGTGAAGAGAAATGGAATGGTGCTAACCGGGCTGCTCTCCGACCAATACTTTTGGCTGTAGCGACAATTGAATGATCATTGATGTCAAAATAACGTGCCCAGCAACGGCTCTTGCTCCATGGAAACCAGGGAAATTTGCCATTTTTTCAACAGCTGCCGATGTCTGGCCCAATTCCGCATCGTTTGGCACCTAAATGATGTGGGTCAGTGTTCAATTGTACTTTTTACAGCAGACTGTATCTAGTACCTTGTGCTTTTTATGTACAAATTGTGTGGTTTTTCTACACGTAGATAAAGACATTGAGATTGTCTTGGACTTAGAAGTAAGACAATTGCTGGGTGAGTTAAATGGCCTTGGCCCAAAGATTTGACCTCTTCTGGACTACCGAAGGGCAGATAACTTATAGTCAAAAGTTGAATATAGTAATGACCAGTCGCGATGGTACATGGTACAGTGTAGCCGATTTCAATTAACCAAAAGACCAGGCAAAAATGCAAAAGTGGAAAAACTGTTCCAGTGCTGCTGGTAAGAGGCTAATCCGACGTATTTTGTGACGAGAAATCGAATGGTGCAAACCGCGTTGCTCTCCGACCAATACTTTTGGCTGTAGCGACAATTGAATGATCATTGATGTCAAAATCATGTGCCTAGCAACAGCTCTTGTTCCATGGAAACCAGGAAAATTTGCAATTTTTTTAACAGCTGCCGATGCCTGGCCCAATTCCGCATCTTTTGGCACCTTAATGATGTGGGTCAGTGTTCAATTGTACTTTTTACAGCAGACTGTATCTAGTACCTTGTGTTTTTATGTACAAATTGTGTGGTTTTTGTAAACGTAGATAAAGACATTGAGATTGTCTTCGGCTTAGAAGTAAGACAATTGCTGGGTGAGTTAAATTGTTTGTACTCGTAGATAAAGACATTGAGATTGTCTTGGACTTAGAAGTAAAACAATTGCTGGGTGAGTTAAATGGGCTTGGCCCAAAGATATGACGTCTTCTGGACTACCGAAGGGCACATAACTTATAGTCAAAAGTTGAATATAGTAATGACCAGTCGCGATGGTACATAGTACAGTGTAGCCGATTTGAATTATCCAAAAGACAAGGCAAAAACGCAAAAGTGGAAAAACTGTTCCACTGCTGCTGGTAAGAGGCTAATCCGACGTATTTTGTGACGAGAAATCGAATGGTGCAAACCGCGTTGCTCTCCGACCAATACTTTTGGCTGTAGCGACAATTGAATGATCGTTGATGTCAAAATCACGTGCCTAGCAACGGCTCTTTCTCCATGGAAACCAGGGAAATTTGCCATTTTTTCAACAACGGCCGATGTCTGGCCCAATTCCCCATCTTTTGGCACCTTAATGATGTGGGTCAGTGTTCAATTGTACTTTTTACAGCCGAATGTATCTAGTACCTTGTGTTTTTTATGTACAAATTGTGTGGTTTTTGTACACGTAAATAAAGACATTGAGATTGTCTTGGACTTAGAAGTAAGACAATTGCTGGGTGAGTTAAAAGGCCTGGGCCCAAAGATTTGACCTCTTCTGGACTACCGAAGGGCACATAACTTATAGTCAAAAGTTGAATATAGTAATGACCAGTCGCGATGGTACATGGTACAGTGTAGCCGATTTCAATTAACCAAAAGACCATGCAAAAATGCAAAAGTGGATAAACTGTTCCAGTGCTGCTGGTAAGAGGCTAATCCGACGTATTTTGTGACGAGAAATCGAATGGTGCAAACCGCGTTGCTCTCCGACCAATACTTTTGGCTGTAGCGACAGTTGAATGATCATTGATGTCAAAATCATGTGCCTAGCAACGGCTCTTGTTCCATGGAAACCAGCAAAATTTGCAATTTTTTTAGCAGCTGCCGATGCCTGGCCCAATTCCGCATCTTTTGGCACCTTAATGATGTGGGTCAGTGTTCAATTGTACTTTTTACAGCAGACTGTATCTAGTACCTTGTGTTTTTATGTACAAATTGTGTGGTTTTTGTAAACGTAGATAAAGACATTGAGATTGTCTTCGACTTAGAAGTAAGACAATTGCTGGGTGAGTTAAATTGTTTGTACTCGTAGATAAAGACATTGAGATTGTCTTGGACTTAGAAGTAAGACAATTGCTGGTTGAGTTAAATGGGCTTGGCCCAAAGATTTAACGTCGTCTGGACTACCGAAGGGCACATAACTTATAGTCAAAAGTTGAATATAGTAATGACCAGTCGCGATGGTACATAGTACAGTGTAGCCGATTTCCATTATCCAAAAGACAAGGCAAAAATGCAAAAGTGGAAAAACTGTTCCACTGCTGCTGGTAAGAGGCTAATCCGAAGTATTTTGTGACGAGAAATCGAATGGTGCAAACCGCGTTGATCTCCGACCAATACTTTTGGCTGTAGCGACAATTGAATGATCATTAATGTCAAAATCACGTGCCTAGCAACGGCTCTTTCTCCATGGAAACCAGGGAAATTTGCCATTTTTTCAACAGCTGCCGATGTCTGGCCCAATTCCGCATCGTTTGGCACCTTAATGATGTGGGTCAGTGTTCAATTGTACTTTTTACAGCAGACTGTATCTAGTACCTTGTGCTTTTTATGTACAAATGGTGTGGTTTTTCTACACGTAGATAAAGACATTGAGATTGTCTTGGACTGAGAAGTAAGACAATTGCTGGGTGAGTTAAATGGCCTTGGCCTAAAGATTTGACCTCTTCTGGACTACCGAAGGGCACATAACTTATAGTCAAAAGTTGAATATAGTAATGACCAGTCGCGATTGTACATAGTACAGTGTAGCCGATTTCAATTAACAAAAAGACCAGGCAAAAATGCAAAAGTGGAAAAACTGTTCCAGTGCTGCTGGTAAGAGACTAATCCGACGTATTTTGTGACGAGAAATCGAATGGTGCAAACCGCGTTGCTCTCCGACCAATACTTTTGGCTGTAGCGACAATTGAATGATCATTGATGTCAAAATCACGTGCCCAGCAACGGCTCTTGCTCCATGGAAACCAGGAAAATTTGCCATTTTTTTAACAGTTGCCGATGCCTGGCCCAATTCCGCATCTTTTGGCACCTTAATGATGTGGGTCAGTGTTCAATTGTACTTTTTACAGCAGACTGTATCTAGTACCTTGTGTTTTTATGTACAAATGGTGTGGTTTTTGTACACGTAGATAAAGACATTGAGGTTGTCTTCGACTTAGAAGTAAGACAATTGCTGGGTGAGTTAAATGGGCTTGGCCCAAAGATTTGACGTCTTCTGGACTACCGAAGGGCAGATAACTTATAGTCAAAATTTGAATATAGTAATGACCAGTCGCAATGGTACATAGTACAGTGTAGCCGATTTCAATTAACCAAAAGACCAGGCAAAAATGCAAAAGTGGATAAACTGTTCCAGTGCTGCTGGTAAGAGACTAATCCGACGTATTTTGTGACGAGAAATTGAATGGTGCAAACCGCGTTGCTCTCCGACCAATACTTTTGGCTGTAGCGACAATTGAATGATCATTGATGTCAAAATCATGTGCAAAGCAACGGCTCTTGCTCCATGGAAACCAGGGAAATTTGCCATTTTTTCAACAGCTTCCGATGTCTGGCCCAATTCCCCATCGTTTGGCACCTTAATGATGTGGGTCAGTGTTCAATTGTACTTTTTAAAGCAGACTGTATCTAGTACCTTGTGCTTTTTATGTACAAATGGTGTGGTTTTTGTACACGTAGATAAAGACATTGAGATTGTCTTGGACTTAGAAGTAAGACAATTGCTGGGTGAGTTAAATGGCCTTGGCCCAAAGATTTGACGTCTTCTGGACTACCGATGGGCACATAACTTATAGTCAAAAGTTGAATATAGTAATGACCAGTCGCGATTGTACATAGTACAGTGTAGCCGATTTCAATTAACAAAAAGACCAGGCAAAAATGCAAAAGTGGAAAAACTGTTCCAGTGCTGCTAGTAAGAACCTGATCCGACGTATTTTGTGACGAGAAATCGAATGGTGCAAACCGCGCTGCTCTCCGACCAATACATTTGGCTGTAGGGACAATTGAATGATCATTGATGTCAAAATCACGTGCCTAACAACGGCTCTTGCTCCATGGAAACCAGGGAAATTTAACATTTTTTCAACAGCTGCCGATGTCTGGCCCAATTCCGCATCGCTTGGCACCTTAATGATGTGGGTCAGTGTTCAATTGTACTTTTTACAGCAGACTGTATCTAGTACCTTGTGCTTTTTATGTACAAATGGTGTGGTTTTTGTACACGTAGATAAAGACATTGAGATTGTCTTGGACTTAGAAGTAAGACAATTGCTGGGTGAGTTAAATGGCCTTGGCCCAAAGATTTGACCTCTTCTGGACTACCGACGGGCACATAACTTATAGTCAAAAGTTGAATATAGTAATGACCAGTCGCGATTGTACATAGTACAGTGTAGCCGATTTCAATTAACAAAAAGACCAGGCAAAAATGCAAAATTGGAAAAACTGTTCTAGTGCTGCTGGTAAGAAACTAATCCGACATATTTTGTGACGAGAAATCGAATGGTGCAAACCGCGTTGCTCCCCGACCAATACTTTTGGCTGTAGCGACAATTGAATGATCATTTATGTCAAAATTACGTGCCTAGCAACGGCTCTTACTCCATGGAAACCAGGGAAATTTGCCATTTTTTAAACAGCTTCCGGTGCCTGGCCCAATTCCGCATCTTTTGGCACCTTAATGATGTGGGTCAGTGTTCAATTGTACTTTTTACAGCAGACTGTATCTAGTCCCTTGTGTTTTTTATGTACAAATGGTGTGGTTTTTCTACACGTAGATAAAGACATTGAGATTGTCTTCGACTTAGAAGTAAGACAATTGCTGGGTGAGTTAAATGGGCATGGTCTAAAGATTTGACGTCTTCTGGACTACCGATGGGCACAGAACTTTTAGTCAAAAGTTAAATATAGTAATGACCACTCGCGATGGTACATAGTACAGTGTAGCCGATTTCAATTAACAAAAAGACCAGGCAAAAATGCAAAAGTGGAAAAACTGTTATAATGCTGCTGGTAAGATGCCACTCCGACGTATTTTGTGACGAGAAATGGAATGGTGCTAACCGGGCAGCTCTCCGACCAATACTTTTTGCTGTAGCGACAATTGAATGATCATTGATGTCAAAATCACGTACCCAGCAACGGCTCTTGCTCCATGGAAACCAGTAAAAATTGACATTTTTTCAACAGCTGCCGATGTCTGGCCCAATTCCGCATCTTTTGGCACCTTAATGATGTGGGTCAGTGTTCAATTGTACTTTTTACAGCCGAATGTATCTAGTACCTTGTGTTTTTCATGTACAAATTGTGTGGTTTTTGTACACGTAGATAAAGACATTGAGATTGTCTTGGACTTAGAAGTAAGACAATTGCTGGGTGAGTTAAAAGGCCTGGGCCCAAAGATTTGACCTCTTCTGGACTACCGAAGGGCACATCACTTATAGTCAAAAGTTGAATATAGTAATGATTAGTCGCGATTGTACATAGTACAGTGTAGCCGATTTCAATTAACAAAAAGACCAGGCAAAAATGCAAAAGTGGAAAAACTGTTCCAGTGCTGCTGGTAGAAAGCTAATCCGACGTAACTTTTTACTTTTGGCTGTAGCGACAATTGAATGATCATTGATGTCAAAATCACGTGCCCAGCAACGGCTCTTGCTCCATGGAAACGAGGAAAATTTGCAATTTTTTTAACAGCTGGCGATGCCTGGCCCAATTCCGCATCTTTTGGCACCTTAATGATGTGGGTCAGTGTTCAATTGTACTTTTTACAGCAGACTGTATCTAGTACCTTGTGTTTTTTATGTACAAATGGTGTGCTTTTTGTAAACGTAGATAAAGACATTGAGATTGTCTTGTACTTAGAAGTAAGACAATTGCTGGGTGAGTTAAATGGCCTTGGCCCAAAGATTTGACCTCTTCTGGACTACCGAAGGGCACATAACTTATAGTCAAAAGTTGAATATAGTAATGACCAGTCGCGATTGTACATAGTACAGTGTAGCCGATTTCAATTAACAAAAAGACCAGGCAAAAATGCAAAAGTGGAAAAACTGTTCCAGTGCTGCTGGTAAGAGGCTAATCCGACGTGTTTTGTGACAAGAAATCGAATGGTGCAAACCACGTTGCTCTCCGACCAATACTGCCGATGCCTGGCCCAATTCCGCATCTTTTGGCACCTTAATGATGTGGGTCAGTGTTAAATTGTACTTTTTACAGCAGACTGTATCTAGTACCTTGTGTTTTTATGTACAAATTGTGTGGTTTTTCTACACGTAGATAAAGACCTTGAGATTGTCTTCTACTTAGAAGTAAGACAATTGCTGGGTGAGTTAAATGGGCTTGGCCCAAAGATTTGACGTCTTCTGGACTACCGACGGGCACATAACTTATAGTCAAATGTTGAATATAGTAATGACCAGTCGCGATGGTACATAGTACAGTGTAGCCGATTTCAATTAACAAAAAGACCAGGCAAAAATGCATAAGTGGAAAAACTGTTCCAGTGCTGCTAGTAAGAACCTGATCCGACGTATTTTGTGAGGAGAAATCGAATGGTGCAAACCGCGCTGCTCTCCGACCAATACTTTTGGCTGTAGGGACAATTGAATGATCATTGATGTCAAAATCACGTGCCTAACAACGGCTCTTGCTCCATGGAAACCAGGGAAATTTGCCATTTTTTCAACAGCTGCCGATGTCTGGCCCAATTCCGCATCGCTTGGCACCTTAATGATGTGGGTCAGTGTTCAATTGTACTTTTTACAGCAGACTGTATCTAGTACCTTGTGCTTTTTATGTACAAATGGTGTGGTTTTTGTACACGTAGATAAAGACATTGAGATTGTCTTGGACTTAGAAGTAAGACAATTGCTGGGTGAGTTAAATGGCCTTGGCCCAAAGATTTGACCTCTTCTGGACTACCGACGGGCACATAATTTATAGTCAAAAGTTGAATATAGTAATGACCAGTCGCGATTGTACATAGTACAGTGTAGCCGATTTCAATTAACAAAAAGAACAGGCAAAAATGCAAAAGTGGAAAAACTAGTACAATGCTGCTGGTAAGAGGCTAATCCGACGTATTTTGTGACGAGAAATTGAATGGTGCAAACCGCGTTGCTCTCCGACCAATACTTTTGGCTGTAGCGACAATTGAATGATAATGTATGTCAAAATTACGTGCATAGCAACGGCTCTTACTCCTTGGAAACCAGGGAAATTTAACATTTTTTAAACAGCTGCCGGTGCCTGGCCCAATTCCGCATCTTTTGGCACCTTAATAATGTGGGTCAGTGTTCAATTGTACTTTTTACAGCAGACTGTATCTAGTACCTTTTTTTATGTACAAATGGTGTGGTTTTTCTACACGTAGATAAAGACATTGACATTGTCTTGGACTTAGAAGTAAGACAATTGCTGGGTGAGTTAAATGGGCTTGACCCAAAGATTTGACCTCTTCTGGACTACCGATGGGCACATAATTTATAGTCAAAAGTTGAATATAGTAATGACCAGTCGCGATGGTACATAGTACAGTGTAGCCGATTTCAATTAACAAAAAGACCAGGCAAAAATGCAAAAGTGGATAAACTGTTCCAGTGCTGCTGGTAAGAGGCTAATCCGACGTATTTTGTGACGAGAAATCGAATGGTGCAAACCGCGGTTGCTCTCCGACCAATATTTTTGGCTGTAGCGACAATTGAATGATCATTGATGTCAAAATCACGTGCCTAGCAAGTGCTCTTACTCCATGTAAACCAGGGAAATTTGCCATTCTTTCAACAGCTGCCGATGCCTGGCCCAATTCCGCATCTTTTGGCACCTTAATAATGTGGGTCAGTGTTCAATTGTACTTTTTAAAGCAGACTGTATCTAGCACCTTGTGTTTTTTATGTACAAATTGTATGGTTTTTCTGCACGTAGATAAAGACATTGAGATTGTCTTGGACTTAGAAGTAAGACAATTGCTGGGTGAGTTAAATGGGTTTGGCCCAAAGATTTGACGTCTTCTGGACTACCGATGGGCACATAACTTTTAGTTAAAAGTTGAATATAATAATGTCCAGTCGCGATGGTACATAGTACAGTGTAGCCGATTTCAATTAACCAAAAGAACAGGCAAAAATGCAAAAGTGGAAAAACTGTTCCAGTGCTGCTGGTAAGAGGCTAATCCGACGTATTTTGTGACGGGAAATCGAATGGTGCAAACCGCGTTGCTCTCCGACCAATACTTTTGGCTGTAGCGACAATTGAATGATCATTGATGTCAAAATCACGTGCCTAGCAACGGCTCTTACTCCATGTAAACCAGGGAAATTTGCCATTCTTTCAACAGCTGCCGATGCCTGGCCCAATTCCGCATCTTTTGGCACCTTAATAATGTGGGTCAGTGTTCAATTGTACTTTTTAAAGCAGACTGTATCTAGTACCTTTTTTTATGTACAAATGGTGTGGTTTTTCCACACGTAAATAAAGACATTGACATTGTCTTCTACTTAGAAGAAAGACAATTGCTGGGTGAGTTAAATGGGCTTGGCCCAAAGATTTGACCTCTTTTGGACTACCGATGGGCACATAATTTATAGTCAAAAGTTGAATATAGTAATGACCAGTCGCGATGGTACATAGTACAGTGTAGCCGATTTCAATTAACAAAAAGACCAGTCAAAAATGCAAAATTGGAAAAACTGTTCCAGTGCTGCTTGTAAGAGGCTAATCCGACGATTTTGTGACGAGAAATCGAATGGAGCAAATTGCGTTGCTCTCCTACCAATACTTTTGGCTGTAGGGACAATTGAATGATCATTGATGTCAAAATCACGTGCCTAGCAAGGGCTCTTACTCCATGGAAACCAGGGAAATTTGCCATTTTTTCAACAGCTGCCGAAGTCTGGCCCAATTCCTCATCTTTTGGCACCTTAATGATGTGGGTCAGTGTTCAATTGTACTTTTTACAGCAGACTGTATCTAGCACCTTGTGCTTTTTATGTACAAATGGTGTGGTTTTTCTACACGTAAATAAAGACATTGACATTGTCTTGGACTTAGAAGTAAGACAATTGCTGGGTGAGTTAATTGGGCTTGGCCCAAAGATTTGACCTCTTCTGGACTACCGATGGGCACATAACTTTTAGTCAAAGTTGAATAAAGTAATGACCAGTCGCGATTGTACATAGTACAGTGTAGCCGATTTCAATTAACAAAAAGAGCGGGCAAAAATGCAAAAGTGGAAAAACTGTTCCAGTGCTGCTGGTAAAAAGCTAATCCGACGTATTTTGTGACGAGAAATCGAATGGTGCAAACCGCGGTTGCTCTCCGACCAAATACATTTGGCTGTAGCGACAATTGAATGATCATTGATGTCGAAATCACGTGCCTAGCAACGGATCTTTCTCCATGGAAACCAGAGAAATTTGATATTCTTTTAACAGCTGCCGATGTCTGGCCCAATTCCGCATCTTTTGGCACCTTAATGATGTGGGTTAGTGTTCAGTTGTACTTTTTACAGCAGACTGTATCTAGCACCTTGTGCTTTTTATGTACAAATTGTGTGGTTTTTCTACACGTAGATAAAGACATTGAGATTGTCTTGGACTTAGAAGTAAGACATTTGCTGGGTGAGTTAAATGGGCTTGGCCCAAAGATTTGACGTCTTCTGGACTACCGATGGGCACATAACTTTTAGTCAAAAGTTGAATATAGTAATGACCACTCGCGATGGTACATAGTACAGTGTAGCCGATTTCAATTAACCAAAAGACCAGGCAAAAATGCAAAAGTGGAAAAACTGTTCCAGTGCTGCTGGTAAGAGGCTAATCCGACGTATTTTGTGACGAAAAATCGAATGGTGCAAACCGCGTTGCTCTCCGACCAATACTTTTGGCTGTAGCGACAAATGAATGATCATTGATGTCAAAATCACGTGCCCAGCAACGGCTCTTTCTCCATGTAAACCAGGGAAATTTGCCATTCTTTCAACAGCTGCCGATGCCTGGCCCAATTCCGCATCTTTTGGCACCTTAATTATGTGGGTCAGTGTTCAATTGTACTTTTTACAGCAGACTGTATCTAGTACCTTTTTTATGTACAAATGGTGTGGTTTTTCTACACGTAAATAAAGACTTTGACATTGTCTTCTACTTAGAAGTAAAACAATTGCTGGGTGAGTTAAATGGGTTTGGCCCAAAGATTTGACCTCTTCTGGACTACGGATGGGCAGATAACTTATAGTTAAAATTTGAATATAGTAATGACCAGTCGCGATGGTACATAGTACAGTGTAGCCGATTTCAATTAACAAAAAGACCAGGCAAAAATGCAAAAGTGGATAAACTGTTCCAGTGCTGCTGGTAAGAAGCTAATCCGACGTATTTTGTGACGAGAAATCGAATGGTGCAAACCGCGTTGCTCTCCGACCAATACTTTTGCCTGTAGCGACAATTGAATGATCATTGATGTCAAAATCACGTGCCTAGCAACGGCTCTTGCTCCATGGAAACCAGGGAAATTTGCCATTCTTTCAACAGCTGCCGATGCCTGGCCCAATTCCGCATCTTTTGGCACCTTATTGATGTCGGTCAGTGTTCAATTCTACTTTTTACAGCAGACTGTATCTAATACCTTTTTTATGTATAAATGGTGTGGTTTTTCTACACGTAGATAAAGACATTGAGATTGTCTTGGACTTAGAAGTAAGACAATTGCTGGGTGAGTTAAATGGGCTTGGCCCAAAGATTTGACGTCTTCTGGACTACCGAAGGGCACATAACTTATAGTCAAAAGTTGAATATAGTAATGACCAGTCGCGATGGTACATAGTACAGTGTAGCCCATTTCAATTAACAAAAAGACCAGGCAAAAATGCAAAAGTGGAAAAACTAGTACAATGCTGGTGGTAAGAGGCTAATCCGACGTATTTTGTGACGAGAAATCGAATGGTGCAAACCGCGTTGCTCTCCGACCAATACTTTTGGCTGTAGCGACAATTGAATGATCATTGATGTCAAAATTACGTGCATAGCAACGGCTCTTACTCCATGGAAACCAGGGAAATTTAACATTTTTTTAAACAGCTGCCGGTGCCTGGCCCAATTCCGCATCTTTTGGCACCTTAATAATGTGGGTCAGTGTTCAATTGTACTTTTTACAGCAGACTGTATCTAGTACCTTTTTTTATGTACAAATGGTGTGGTTTTTCTACACGTAAATAAAGACATTGACATTGTCTTGGACTTAGAAGTAAGACAATTGCTGGGTGAGTTAAATGGGCTTGACCCAAAGATTTGACCTCTTCTGGACTACCGATGGGCACATAATTTATAGTCAAAAGTTGAATATAGTAATGACCAGTCGCGATTGTACATAGTTAATGTAGCCGATTTCAATTAGAAAAAATACCAGGCAAAAATCCAAAAGTGGAAAAACTGTTCCAATGCTGCTGGTAAGAGGCTAATCCGACGTATTTTGTGACGAGAAATCGAATGGTGCAAACCGCGTTGCTCTCCGACCAATACTTTTGGCTGTAGCGACAATTGAATGATCATTGATGTCAAAATCACGTGCCTAGCAACGGCTCTTACTCCATGTAAACCAGGGAAATTTGCCATTCTTTCAACAGCTGCCGATGCCTGGCCCAATTCCGCATCTTTTGGCACCTTAATAATGTGGGTCAGTGTTCAATTGTACTTTTTAAAGCAGACTGTATCTAGTACCTTTTTTTATGTACAAATGGTGTGGTTTTTCCACACGTAAATAAAGACATAGACATTGTCTTCTACTTAGAAGAAAGACAATTGCTGGGTGAGTTAAATGGGCTTGGCCCAAAGATTTGACCTCTTTTGGACTACCGATGGGCACATAATTTTTAGTCAAAAGTTGAATATAGTAATGACCAGTCGCGATGGTACATAGTACAGTGTAGCCGATTTCAATTAACAAAAAGACCAGTCAAAAATGCAAAATTGGAAAAACTGTTCCAGTGCTGCTTGTAAGAGGCTAATCCGACGTATTTTGTGACGAGAAATCGAATGGAGCAAACTGCGTTGCTCTCCTACCAATACTTTTGGCTGTAGGGACAATTGAATGATCATTGATGTCAAAATCACGTGCCTAGCAAGGGCTCTTACTCCATGGAAACCAGGGAAATTTGCCATTTTTTCAACAGCTGCCGAAGTCTGGCCCAATTCCTCATCTTTTGGCACCTTAATGATGTGGGTCAGTGTTCAATTGTACTTTTTACAGCAGACTGTATCTAGCACCTTGTGCTTTTTATGTACAAATGGTGTGGTTTTTCTACACGTAAATAAAGACATTGACATTGTCTTGGACTTAGAAGTAAGACAATTGCTGGGTGAGTTAATTGGGCTTGGCCCAAAGATTTGACCTCTTCTGGACTACCGATGGGCACATAACTTTTAGTCAAAAGTTGAATATAGTAATGACCAGTCGCGATTGTACATAGTACAGTGTAGCCGATTTCAATTAACAAAAAGACCAGGCAAAAATGCAAAATTGGAAAAACTGTTCTAGTGCTGCTGGTAAGAAACTAATCCGACATATTTTGTGACGAGAAATCGAATGGTGCAAACCGCGTTGCTCCCCGACCAATACTTTTGGCTGTAGCGACAATTGAATGATCATTTATGTCAAAATTACGTGCCTAGCAACGGCTCTTACTCCATGGAAACCAGGGAAATTTGCCATTTTTTAAACAGCTTCCGGTGCCTGGCCCAATTCCGCATCTTTTGGCACCTTAATGATGTGGGTCAGTGTTCAATTGTACTTTTTACAGCAGACTGTATCTAGTCCCTTGTGTTTTTTATGTACAAATGGTGTGGTTTTTCTACACGTAGATAAAGACATTGAGATTGTCTTCGACTTAGAAGTAAGACAATTGCTGGGTGAGTTAAATGGGCATGGTCTAAAGATTTGACGTCTTCTGGACTACCGATGGGCACAGAACTTTTAGTCAAAAGTTAAATATAGTAATGACCAGTCGCGATGGTACATAGTACAGTGTAGCCCATTTCAATTAACAAAAAGACCAGGCAAAAATGCAAAAGTGGAAAAACTGTTATAATGCTGCTGGTAAGATGCCACTCCGACGTATTTTGTGACGAAAAATCGAATGGTGCAAACCGCGTTGCTCTCCGACCAATACTTTTGGCTGTAGCGACAAATGAATGATCATTGATGTCAAAATCACGTGCCCAGCAACGGCTCTTTCTCCATGTAAACCAGGGAAATTTGCCATTCTTTCAACAGCTGCCGATGCCTGGCCCAATTCCGCATCTTTTGGCACCTTAATTATGTGGGTCAGTGTTCAATTGTACTTTTTACAGCAGACTGTATCTAGTACCTTTTTTATGTACAAATGGTGTGGTTTTTCTACACGTAAATAAAGACTTTGACATTGTCTTCTACTTAGAAGTAAAACAATTGCTGGGTGAGTTAAATGGGTTTGGCCCAAAGATTTGACCTCTTCTGGACTACGGATGGGCAGATAACTTATAGTTAAAATTTGAATATAGTAATGACCAGTCGCGATGGTACATAGTACAGTGTAGCCGATTTCAATTAACAAAAAGACCAGGCAAAAATGCAAAAGTGGATAAACTGTTCCAGTGCTGCTGGTAAGAAGCTAATCCGACGTATTTTGTGACGAGAAATCGAATGGTGCAAACCGCGTTGCTCTCCGACCAATACTTTTGCCTGTAGCGACAATTGAATGATCATTGATGTCAAAATCACGTGCCTAGCAACGGCTCTTGCTCCATGGAAACCAGGGAAATTTGCCATTCTTTCAACAGCTGCCGATGCCTGGCCCAATTCCGCATCTTTTGGCACCTTATTGATGTCGGTCAGTGTTCAATTCTACTTTTTACAGCAGACTGTATCTAATACCTTTTTTATGTATAAATGGTGTGGTTTTTCTACACGTAGATAAAGACATTGAGATTGTCTTGGACTTAGAAGTAAGACAATTGCTGGGTGAGTTAAATGGGCTTGGCCCAAAGATTTGACGTCTTCTGGACTACCGAAGGGCACATAACTTATAGTCAAAAGTTGAATATAGTAATGACCAGTCGCGATGGTACATAGTACAGTGTAGCCCATTTCAATTAACAAAAAGACCAGGCAAAAATGCAAAAGTGGAAAAACTAGTACAATGCTGCTGGTAAGAGGCTAATCCGACGTATTTTGTGACGAGAAATCGAATGGTGCAAACCGCGTTGCTCTCCGACCAATACTTTTGGCTGTAGCGACAATTGAATGATCATTGATGTCCAAATCACGTGCATAGCAACGGCTCTTACTCCATGGAAACCAGGGAAATTTAACATTTTTTAAACAGCTGCCGGTGCCTGGCCCAATTCCGCATCTTTTGGCACCTTAATAATGTGGGTCAGTGTTCAATTGTACTTTTTACAGCAGACTGTATCTAGTACCTTTTTTTATGTACAAATGGTGTGGTTTTTCTACACGTAAATAAAGACATTGACATTGTCTTGGACTTAGAAGTAAGACAATTGCTGGGTGAGTTAAATGGGCTTGACCCAAAGATTTGACCTCTTCTGGACTACCGATGGGCACATAATTTATAGTCAAAAGTTGAATATAGTAATGACCAGTCGCGATTGTACATAGTTAATGTAGCCGATTTCAATTAGAAAAAATACCAGGCAAAAATCCAAAAGTGGAAAAACTGTTCCAATGCTGCTGGTAAGAGGCTAATCCGACGTATTTTGTGACGAGAAATCGAATGGTGCAAACCGCGTTGCTCTCCGACCAATACTTTTGGCTGTAGCGACAATTGAATGATCATTGATGTCAAAATCACGTGCCTAGCAACGGCTCTTACTCCATGTAAACCAGGGAAATTTGCCATTCTTTCAACAGCTGCCGATGCCTGGCCCAATTCCGCATCTTTTGGCACCTTAATAATGTGGGTCAGTGTTCAATTGTACTTTTTAAAGCAGACTGTATCTAGTACCTTTTTTTATGTACAAATGGTGTGGTTTTTCCACACGTAAATAAAGACATAGACATTGTCTTCTACTTAGAAGAAAGACAATTGCTGGGTGAGTTAAATGGGCTTGGCCCAAAGATTTGACCTCTTTTGGACTACCGATGGGCACATAATTTTTAGTCAAAAGTTGAATATAGTAATGACCAGTCGCGATGGTACATAGTACAGTGTAGCCGATTTCAATTAACAAAAAGACCAGTCAAAAATGCAAAATTGGAAAAACTGTTCCAGTGCTGCTTGTAAGAGGCTAATCCGACGTATTTTGTGACGAGAAATCGAATGGAGCAAACTGCGTTGCTCTCCTACCAATACTTTTGGCTGTAGGGACAATTGAATGATCATTGATGTCAAAATCACGTGCCTAGCAAGGGCTCTTACTCCATGGAAACCAGGGAAATTTGCCATTTTTTCAACAGCTGCCGAAGTCTTGCCCAATTCCTCATCTTTTGGCACCTTAATGATGTGGGTCAGTGTTCAATTGTACTTTTTACAGCAGACTGTATCTAGCACCTTGTGCTTTTTATGTACAAATGGTGTGGTTTTTCTACACGTAAATAAAGACATTGACATTGTCTTGGACTTAGAAGTAAGACAATTGCTGGGTGAGTTAATTGGGCTTGGCCCAAAGATTTGACCTCTTCTGGACTACCGATGGGCACATAACTTTTAGTCAAAAGTTGAATATAGTAATGACCAGTCGCGATTGTACATAGTACAGTGTAGCCGATTTCAATTAACAAAAAGACCAGGCAAAAATGCAAAATTGGAAAAACTGTTCTAGTGCTGCTGGTAAGAAACTAATCCGACATATTTTGTGACGAGAAATCGAATGGTGCAAACCGGGTTGCTCCCCGACCAATACTTTTGGCTGTAGCGACAATTGAATGATCATTTATGTCAAAATTACGTGCCTAGCAACGGCTCTTACTCCATGGAAACCAGGGAAATTTGCCATTTTTTAAACAGCTTCCGGTGCCTGGCCCAATTCCGCATCTTTTGGCACCTTAATGATGTGGGTCAGTGTTCAATTGTACTTTTTACAGCAGACTGTATCTAGTCCCTTGTGTTTTTTATGTACAAATGGTGTGGTTTTTCTACACGTAGATAAAGACATTGAGATTGTCTTCGACTTAGAAGTAAGACAATTGCTGGGTGAGTTAAATGGGCATGGTCTAAAGATTTGACGTCTTCTGGACTACCGATGGGCACAGAACTTTTAGTCAAAAGTTAAATATAGTAATGACCAGTCGCGATGGTACATAGTACAGTGTAGCCCATTTCAATTAACAAAAAGACCAGGCAAAAATGCAAAAGTGGAAAAACTGTTATAATGCTGCTGGTAAGATGCCACTCCGACGTATTTTGTGACGAAAAATCGAATGGTGCAAACCGCGTTGCTCTCCGACCAATACTTTTGGCTGTAGCGACAAATGAATGATCATTGATGTCAAAATCACGTGCCCAGCAACGGCTCTTTCTCCATGTAAACCAGGGAAATTTGCCATTCTTTCAACAGCTGCCGATGCCTGGCCCAATTCCGCATCTTTTGGCACCTTAATTATGTGGGTCAGTGTTCAATTGTACTTTTTACAGCAGACTGTATCTAGTACCTTTTTTATGTACAAATGGTGTGGTTTTTCTACACGTAAATAAAGACTTTGACATTGTCTTCTACTTAGAAGTAAAACAATTGCTGGGTGAGTTAAATGGGTTTGGCCCAAAGATTTGACCTCTTCTGGACTACGGATGGGCAGATAACTTATAGTTAAAATTTGAATATAGTAATGACCAGTCGCGATGGTACATAGTACAGTGTAGCCGATTTCAATTAACAAAAAGACCAGGCAAAAATGCAAAAGTGGATAAACTGTTCCAGTGCTGCTGGTAAGAAGCTAATCCGACGTATTTTGTGACGAGAAATCGAATGGAGCAAACCGCGTTGCTCTCCGACCAATACTTTTTGCTGTAGCGACAATTGAATGATCATTGATGTCAAAATCACGTGCACAGCAACGGCTCTTGCTCCATGGAAACCAGGGAAATTTGCCATTTTTTCAACAGCTGCCGATGCCTGGCCCAATTCCGCATCTTTTGGCACCTTATTGATATGGGTCAGTGTTCAATTCTACTTTTTACAGCAGACTGTATCTAATACCTTTTTTATGTATAAATGGTGTGGTTTTTCTACACGTAGATAAAGACATTGAGATTGTCTTGGACTTACAAGTAAGACAATTGCTGGGTGAGTTAAATGGGCTTGGCCCAAAGATTTGACGTCTTCTGGACTACCGAAGGGCACATAACTTATAGTCAAAAGTTAAATATAGTAATGACCAGTCGCGATGGTACATAGTACAGTGTAGCCGATTTCAATTAACAAAAAGACCAGGCAAAAATGCAAAAGTGGAAAAACTAGTACAATACTGCTGGTAAGAGGCTAATCCGACGTATTTTGTGACGAGAAATCGAATGGTGCAAACCGCGTTGCTCTCCGACCATACTTTTGGCTGTAGCGACAATTGAATGATCATTGATGTCAAAATTACGTGCATAGCAACGGCTCTTACTCCATGGAAACCAGGGAAATTTAACATTTTTTAAACAGCTGCCGGTGCCCGGCCCAATTCCGCATCTTTTGGCACCTTAATAATGTGGGTCAGTGTTTAATTGTACTTTTTACAGCAGACTGTATCTAGTACCTTTTTTTATGTACAAATGGTGTGGTTTTTCTACACGTAAATAAAGACATTGACATTGTCTTGGACTTAGAAGTAAGACAATTGCTGGGTGAGTTAAATGGGCTTGACCCAAAGATTTGACCTCTTCTGGACTACCGATGGGCACATAATTTATAGTCAAAAGTTGAATATAGTAATGACCAGTCGCGATGGTACATAGTACAGTGTAGCCGATTTCAATTAACAAAAAGACCAGGCAAAAATGCAAAAGTGGATAAACTGTTCCAGTGCTGCTGGTAAGAGACTAATCCGACGTATTTTGTGACGAGAAATCGAATGGTGCAAACCGCGTTGCTCTCCGACCAATATTTTTGGCTGTAGCGACAATTGAATGATCATTGATGTCAAAATCACGTGCCTAGCAGCGGCTCTTACTCCATGTAAACCAGGGAAATTTGCCATTCTTTCAACAGCTGCCGATGCCTGGCCCAATTCCGCATCTTTTGGCACCTTAATAATGTGGGTCAGTGTTCAATTGTACTTTTTAAAGCAGACTGTATCTAGCACCTTGTGTTTTTTATGTACAAATTGTATGGTTTTTCTACACGTAGATAAAGACATTGAAATTGTCTTGGACTTAGAAGTAAGACAATTGCTGGGTGAGTTAAATGGGTTTGGCCCAAAGATTGGACGTCTTCTGGGCTACCGATGGGCACATAACTTTTAGTTAAAAGTTGAATATAATAATGTCCAGTCGCGATGGTACATAGTACAGTGTAGCCGATTTCAATTAACCAAAAGAACAGGCAAAAATGCAAAAGTGGAAAAACTGTTCCAGTGCTGCTGCTAAGAAGCTAATCCGACGTATTTTGTGACGAGAAATCGAATGGAGCAAACCGCGTTGCTCTCCGACCAATACTTTTGGCTGTAGCGACAATTGAATGATCATTTATGTCAAAATCACGTGCCTAGCAACGGCTCTTACTCCATGTAAACCAGGGAAATTTGCCATTCTTTCAACAGCTGCCGATGCCTGGCCCAATTCCGCATCTTTTGGCACCTTAATAATGTGGGTCAGTGTTCAATTGTACTTTTTAAAGCAGACTGTATCTAGTACCTTTTTTTATGTACAAATGGTGTGGTTTTTCCACACGTAAATAAAGACATTGACATTGTCTTCTACTTAGAAGAAAGACAATTGCTGGGTGAGTTAAATGGGTTTGGCCCAAAGATTTGACCTCTTTTGGACTACCGATGGGCACATAATTTATAGTCAAAAGTTGAATATAGTAATGACCAGTCGCGATGGTACATAGTACAGTGTAGCCGATTTCAATTAACAAAAAGACCATTCAAAAATGCAAAATTGGAAAAACTGTTCCAGTGCTGCTTGTAAGAGGCTAATCCGACGTATTTTGTGACGAGAAATCGAATGGAGCAAACTGCGTTGCTCTCCTACCAATACTTTTGGCTGTAGGGACAATTGAATGATCATTGATGTCAAAATCACGTGCCTAGCAAGGGCTCTTACTCCATGGAAACCAGGGAAATTTGCCATTTTTTCAACAGCTGCCGAAGTCTGGCCCAATTCCTCATCTTTTGGCACCTTAATGATGTAGGTCAGTGTTCAATTGTACTTTTTACAGCAGACTGTATCTAGCACCTTGTGCTTTTTATGTACAAATGGTGTGGTTTTTCTACACGTAAATAAAGACATTGACATTGTCTTGGACTTAGAAGTAAGACAATTGCTGGGTGAGTTAATTGGGCTTGGCCCAAAGATTTGACCTCTTCTGGACTACCGATGGGCACATAACTTTTAGTCAAAAGTTGAATATAGTAATGACCAGTCGCGATGGTACATAGTACAGTGTAGCCGATTTCAATTAACAAAAAGAGCGGGCAAAAATGCAAAAGTGGAAAAACTGTTCCAGTGCTGCTGGTAAGAAGCTAATCCGACGTATTTTGTGACGAGAAATCGAATGGTGCAAACCGCGGTTGCTCTCCGACCAATACTTTTGGCTGTAGCGACAATTGAATGATCATTGATGTCAAAATCACGTGCACAGCAACGGCTCTTGCTCCATGGAAACCAGGGAAATTTGCCATTTTTTCAACAGCTGCCGATGCCTGGCCCAATTCCGCATCTTTTGGCACCTTATTGATGTGGGTCAGTGTTCAATTCTACTTTTTACAGCAGACTGTATCTAATACCTTTTTTATGTATAAATGGTGTGGTTTTTCTACACGTAGATAAAGACATTGAGATTGTCTTGGACTTACAAGTAAGACAATTGCTGGGTGAGTTAAATGGGCTTGGCCCAAAGATTTGACGTCTTCTGGACTACCGAAGGGCACATAACTTATAGTCAAAAGTTGAATATAGTAATGACCAGTCGCGATGGTACATAGTACAGTGTAGCCCATTTCAATTAACAAAAAGACCAGGCAAAAATGCAAAAGTGGAAAAACTAGTACAATGCTGCTGGTAAGAGGCTAATCCGACGTATTTTGTGACGAGAAATTGAATGGTGCAAACCGCGTTGCTCTCCGACCAATACTTTTGGCTGTAGCGACAATTGAATGATCATGTATGTCAAAATTACGTGCATAGCAACGGCTCTTACTCCATGGAAACCAGGGAAATTTAACATTTTTTAAACAGCTGCCGGTGCCTGGCCCAATTCCGCATCTTTTGGCACCTTAATAATGTGGGTCAGTGTTCAATTGTACTTTTTACAGCAGACTGTATCTAGTACCTTTTTTTATGTACAAATGGTGTGGTTTTTCTACACGTAGATAAAGACATTGACATTGTCTTGGACTTAGAAGTAAGACAATTGCTGGGTGAGTTAAATGGGCTTGACCCAAAGATTTGACCTCTTCTGGACTACCGATGGGCACATAATTTATAGTCAAAAGTTGAATATAGTAATGACCAGTCGCGATGGTACATAGTACAGTGTAGCCGATTTCAATTAACAAAAAGACCAGGCAAAAATGCAAAAGTGGATAAACTGTTCCAGTGCTGCTGGTAAGAGGCTAATCCGACGTATTTTGTGACGAGAAATCGAATGGTGCAAACCGCGGTTGCTCTCCGACCAATATTTTTGGCTGTAGCGACAATTGAATGATCATTGATGTCAAAATCACGTGCCTAGCAAGTGCTCTTACTCCATGTAAACCAGGGAAATTTGCCATTCTTTCAACAGCTGCCGATGCCTGGCCCAATTCCGCATCTTTTGGCACCTTAATAATGTGGGTCAGTGTTCAATTGTACTTTTTAAAGCAGACTGTATCTAGCACCTTGTGTTTTTTATGTACAAATTGTATGGTTTTTCTACACGTAGATAAAGACATTGAGATTGTCTTGGACTTAGAAGTAAGACAATTGCTGGGTGAGTTAAATGGGTTTGGCCCAAAGATTTGACGTCTTCTGGACTACCGATGGGCACATAACTTTTAGTTAAAAGTTGAATATAATAATGTCCAGTCGCGATGGTACATAGTACAGTGTAGCCGATTTCAATTAACCAAAAGAACAGGCAAAAATGCAAAAGTGGAAAAACTGTTCCAGTGCTGCTGCTAAGAAGCTAATCCGACGTATTTTGTGACGGGAAATCGAATGGTGCAAACCGCGTTGCTCTCCGACCAATACTTTTGGCTGTAGCGACAATTGAATGATCATTGATGTCAAAATCACGTGCCTAGCAACGGCTCTTACTCCATGTAAACCAGGGAAATTTGCCATTCTTTCAACAGCTGCCGATGCCTGGCCCAATTCCGCATCTTTTGGCACCTTAATAATGTGGGTCAGTGTTCAATTGTACTTTTTAAAGCAGACTGTATCTAGTACCTTTTTTATGTACAAATGGTGTGGTTTTTCCACACGTAAATAAAGACATTGACATTGTCTTCTACTTAGAAGAAAGACAATTGCTGGGTGAGTTAAATGGGCTTGGCCCAAAGATTTGACCTCTTTTGGACTACCGATGGGCACATAATTTATAGTCAAAAGTTGAATATAGTAATGACCAGTCGCGATGGTACATAGTACAGTGTAGCCGATTTCAATTAACAAAAAGACCAGTCAAAAATGCAAAATTGGAAAAACTGTTCCAGTGCTGCTTGTAAGAGGCTAATCCGACGTATTTTGTGACGAGAAATCGAATGGAGCAAACTGCGTTGCTCTCCGACCAATACTTTTGGCTGTAGGGACAATTGAATGATCATTGATGTCAAAATCACGTGCCTAGCAAGGGCTCTTACTCCATGGAAACCAGGGAAATTTGCCATTTTTTCAACAGCTGCCGAAGTCTGGCCCAATTCCTCATCTTTTGGCACCTTAATGATGTGGGTCAGTGTTCAATTGTACTTTTTACAGCAGACTGTATCTAGCACCTTGTGCTTTTTATGTACAAATGGTGTGGTTTTTCTACACGTAAATAAAGACATTGACATTGTCTTGGACTTAGAAGTAAGACAATTGCTGGGTGAGTTAATTGGGCTTGGCCCAAAGATTTGACCTCTTCTGGACTACCGATGGGCACATAACTTTTAGTCAAAAGTTGAATATAGTAATGACCAGTCGCGATGGTACATAGTACAGTGTAGCCGATTTCAATTAACAAAAAGAGCGGGCAAAAATGCAAAAGTGGAAAAACTGTTCCAGTGCTGCTGGTAAGAAGCTAATCCGACGTATTTTGTGACGAGAAATCGAATGGTGCAAACCGCGGTTGCTCTCCGACCAATACTTTTGGCTGTAGCGACAATTGAATGATCATTGATGTCGAAATCACGTGCCTAGCAACGGCTCTTTCTCCATGGAAACCAGAGAAATTTGATATTCTTTTAACAGCTGCCGATGTCTGGCCCAATTCCGCATCTTTTGGCACCTTAATGATGTGGGTTAGTGTTCAGTTGTACTTTTTACAGCAGACTGTATCTAGCACCTTGTGCTTTTTATGTACAAATTGTGTGGTTTTTCTACACGTAGATAAAGACATTGAGATTGTCTTGGACTTAGAAGTAAGACAATTGCTGGGTGAGTTAAATGGGCTTGGCCCAAAGATTTGACCTCTTCTGGACTACCGATGGGCACATAACTTTTAGTCAAAAGTTGAATATAGTAATGACCACTCGCGATGGTACATAGTACAGTGTAGCCGATTTCAATTAACCAAAAGACCAGGCAAAAATGCAAAAGTGGAAAAACTGTTCCAGTGCTGCTGGTAAGAGGCTAATCCGACGTATTTTGTGACGAGAAATCGAATGGTGCAAACCGCGTTGCTCTCCGACCAATACTTTTGGCTGTAGCGACAATTGAATGATCATTGATGTCAAAATCACGTGCCTAGCAACGGCTCTTACTCCATGTAAACCAGGGAAATTTGCCATTCTTTCAACAGCTGCCGATGCCTGGCCCAATTCCGCATCTTTTGGCACCTTAATAATGTGGGTCAGTGTTCAATTGTACTTTTTACAGCAGACTGTATCTAGTACCTTTTTTATGTACAAATGGTGTGGTTTTTCTACACGTAAATAAAGACATTGACATTGTCTTCTACTTAGAAGTAAGACAATTGCTGGGTGAGTTAAATGGGCTTGGCCCAAAGATTTGATCTCTTCTGGACTACGGATGGGCACATAACGTATAGTCAAAAGTTGAATATAGTAATGACCAGTCGCGATGGTACATAGTACAGTGTAGCCCATTTCAATTAACAAAAAGACCAGGCAAAAATGCAAAAGTGGAAAAACTAGTACAATGCTGCTGGTAAGAGGCTAATCCGACGTATTTTGTGACGAGAAATCGAATGGTGCAAACCGCGTTGCTCTCCGACCAATACTTTTGCCTGTAGCGACAATTGAATGATCATTGATGTCAAAATCACGTGCCTAGCAACGGCTCTTGCTCCATGGAAACCAGGGAAATTTGCCATTCTTTCAACAGCTGCCGATGCCTGGCCCAATTCCGCATCTTTTGGCACCTTATTGATGTCGGTCAGTGTTCAATTCTACTTTTTACAGCAGACTGTATCTAATACCTTTTTTATGTATAAATGGTGTGGTTTTTCTACACGTAGATAAAGACATTGAGATTGTCTTGGACTTAGAAGTAAGACAATTGCTGGGTGAGTTAAATGGGCTTGGCCCAAAGATTTGACCTCTTCTGGACTACCGAAGGGCACATAACTTATAGTCAAAAGTTGAATATAGTAATGACCAGTCGCGATGGTACATAGTACAGTGTAGCCCATTTCAATTAACAAAAAGACCAGGCAAAGATGCAAAAGTGGAAAAACTAGTACAATGCTGCTGGTAAGAGGCTAATCCGACGTATTTTGTGACGAGAAATCGAATGGTGCAAACCGCGTTGCTCTCCGACCAATACTTTTGGCTGTAGCGACAATTGAATGATCATGTATGTCAAAATTACGTGCATAGCAACGGCTCTTACTCCATGGAAACCAGGGAAATTTAACATTTTTTAAACAGCTGCCGGTGCCTGGCCCAATTCCGCATCTTTTGGCACCTTAATAATGTGGGTCAGTGTTCAATTGTACTTTTTACAGCAGACTGTATCTAGTACCTTTTTTATATACAAATGGTGTGGTTTTTCTACACGTAAATAAAGACATTGACATTGTCTTCTACTTAGAAGTAAGACAATTGCTGGGTGAGTTAAATGGGCTTGGCCCAAAGATTTGATCTCTTCTGGACTACGGATGGGCACATAACTTATAGTCAAAAGTTGAATATAGTAATGACCAGTCGCGATGGTACATAGTACAGTGTAGCCGATTTCCATTATCCAAAAGACAAGGCAAAAATGCAAAAGTGGAAAAACTGTTCCACTGCTGCTGGTAAGAGGCTGATCCGACGTATTTTGTGACGAGAAATCGAATGGTGCAAACCGCGTTGCTCTCCGACCAATACTTTTGGCTGTAGCGACAATTGAATGATCATTGATGTCAAAATCACGTGCCTAGCAACGGCTCTTGCTCCATGGAAACCAGGGAAATTTGCCATTCTTTCAACAGCTGCCGATGTCTGGCCCAATTCCGCATCTTTTGGCATCTTAATGATGTGGGTCAGTGTTCAATTGTACTTTTTACAGCAGACTGTATCTAATACCTTGTGCTTTTTATGTACAAATGGTGTGTTTTTTCTACACGTAGATAAAGACAGTGAGATTGTTATGGACCTAGAAGTAAGACAATTGCTGGGTGAGTTAAATGGGCTTGGCCCAAAGATTTGACCTCTTCTGGACTACCGAAGGGCACATAACTTATAGTCAAAAGTTGAATATAGTAATGACCAGTCGCCATGGTACATAGTACAGTGTAGCCGATTTCAATCAACAAAAAGACCAGGCAAAAATGCAAAAGTGGAAAAACTCTTACAATCCGGCTTGTAAGAGGCTAATCCGACGGATTTTGTGACGAGAAATCGAATGGAGCAAACCGCGTTGCTCTCCGACCAATACTTTTGGCTGTAGCGACAAATGAATGATCATTGATGTCAAAATCACGTGCCCAGCAACGGCTCTTACTCCATGTAAACCAGGGAAATTTCCCATTCTTTCAACAGCTGCCGATGCCTGGTCCAATTCCGCATCTTTTGGCACCTTAATTATTTGGGTCAGTGTTCAATTGTACTTTTTACAGCAGACTGTATCTAGTACCTTTTTTATGTACAAATGGTGTGGTTTTTCTACACGTAAATAAAGACATTGACATTGTCTTCTACTTAGAAGTAAGACAATTGCTGGGTGAGTTAAATGGGTTTGGCCCAAAGATTTGACCTCTTCTGGACTACCGATGGGCAGATAACTTATAGTTAAAATTTGAATATAGTAATGACCAGTCGCGATGGTACATAGTACAGTGTAGCCGATTTCAATTAACAAAAAGACCAGGCAAAAATGCAAAAGTGGATAAACTGTTTCAGTGCTGCTGGTAAGAAGCTAATCCGACGTATTTTGTGACGAGAAATCGAATGGTGCAAACCGCGTTGCTCTCCGACCAATACTTTTGGCTGTAGCGACAATTGAATGATCATTGATGTCCAAATCACGTGCACAGCAACGGCTCTTGCTCCATGGAAACCAGGGAAATTTGCCATTTTTTCAACAGCTGCCGATGCCTGGCCCAATTCCGCATCTTTTGGCACCTTAATAATGTGGGTCAGTGTTCAATTCTACTTTTTACAGCAGACTGTATCTAATACCTTTTTTATGTATAAATGGTGTGGTTTTTCTACACGTAGATAAAGACATTGAGATTGTCTTGGACTTAGAAGTAAGACAATTGCTGGGTGAGTTAAATGGGCTTGGCCCAAAGATTTGACGTCTTCTGGACTACCGAAGGGCACATAACTTATAGTCAAAAGTTGAATATAGTAATGACCAGTCGCGATGGTACATAGTACAGTGTAGCCCATTTCAATTAACAAAAAGACCAGGCAAAAATGCAAAAGTGGAAAAACTAGTACAATACTGCTGGTAAGAGGCTAATCCGACGTATTTTGTGACGAGAAATCGAATGGTGCAAACCGCGTTGCTCTCCGACCAATACTTTTGGCTGTAGCGACAATTGAATGATCATTCATGTCAAAATCACGTGCCTAGCAACGGCTCTTACTCCATGTAAACCAGGGAAATTTGCCATTCTTTCAACAGCTGCCGATGCCTGGCCCAATTCCGCATCTTTTGGCACCTTAATAATGTGGGTCAGTGTTCAATTGTACTTTTTAAAGCAGACTGTATCTAGTACCTTTTTTTATGTACAAATGGTGTGGTTTTTCCACACGTAAATAAAGACATTGACATTGTCTTCTACTTAGAAGAAAGACAATTGCTGGGTGAGTTAAATGGGCTTGGCCCAAAGATTTGACCTCTTTTGGACTACCGATGGGCACATAATTTATAGTCAAAAGTTGAATATAGTAATGACCAGTCGCGATGGTACATAGTACAGTGTAGCCGATTTCAATTAACAAAAAGACCAGTCAAAAATGCAAAATTGGAAAAACTGTTCCAGTGCTGCTTGTAAGAGGCTAATCCGACGTATTTTGTGACGAGAAATCGAATGGAGCAAACTGCGTTGCTCTCCTACCAATACTTTGGCTGTAGGGACAATTGAATGATCATTGATGTCAAAATCACGTGCCTAGCAACGGCTCTTACTCCATGGAAACCAGGGAAATTTGCCATTTTTTCAACAGCTGCCGAAGTCTGGCCCAATTCCTCATCTTTTGGCACCTTAATGATGTGGGTCAGTGTTCAATTGTACTTTTTACAGCAGACTGTATCTAGCACCTTGTGCTTTTTATGTACAAATGGTGTGGTTTTTCTACACGTAAATAAAGACATTGACATTGTCTTGGACTTAGAAGTAAGACAATTGCTGGGTGAGTTAATTGGGCTTGGCCCAAAGATTTGACCTCTTCTGGACTACCGATGGGCACATAACTTTTAGTCAAAAGTTGAATATAGTAATGACCAGTCGCGATGGTACATAGTACAGTGTAGCCGATTTCAATTAACAAAAAGAGCGGGCAAAAATGCAAAAGTGGAAAAACTGTTCCAGTGCTGCTGGTAAGAAGCTAATCCGACGTATTTTGTGACGAGAAATCGAATGGTGCAAACCGCGTTGCTCTCCGACCAATACTTTTGGCTGTAGCGACAATTGAATGATCATTGATGTCAAAATCACGTGCCTAGCAACGGCTCTTACTCCATGTAAACCAGGGAAATTTGCCATTCTTTCAACAGCTGCCGATGCCTGGCCCAATTCCGCATCTTTTGGCACCTTAATAATGTGGGTCAGTGTTCAATTGTACTTTTTACAGCAGACTGTATCTAGTACCTTTTTTATGTACAAATGGTGTGGTTTTTCTACACGTAAATAAAGACATTGACATTGTCTTCTACTTAGAAGTAAGACAATTGCTGGGTGAGTTAAATGGGCTTGGCCCAAAGATTTGATCTCTTCTGGACTACGGATGGGCACATAACTTATAGTCAAAAGTTGAATATAGTAATGACCAGTCGCGATGGTACATAGTACAGTGTAGCCGATTTCAATTAACAAAAAGACCAGGCAAAGATGCAAAAGTGGAAAAACTAGTACAATGCTGCTGGTAAGAGGCTAATCCGACGTATTTTGTGACGAGAAATCGAATGGTGCAAACCGCGTTGCTCTCCGACCAATACTTTTGCCTGTAGCGACAATTGAATGATCATTGATGTCAAAATCACGTGCCTAGCAACGGCTCTTGCTCCATGGAAACCAGGGAAATTTGCCATTCTTTCAACAGCTGCCGATGTCTGGCCCAATTCCGCATCTTTTGGCATCTTAATGATGTGGGTCAGTGTTCAATTGTACTTTTTACAGCAGACTGTATCTAATACCTTGTGCTTTTTATGTACAAATGGTGTGGTTTTTGTACACGTAGATAAAGACAGTGAGATTGTTATGGACCTAGAAGTAAGACAATTGCTGGGTGAGTTAAATGGGCTTGGCCCAAAGATTTGACCTCTTCTGGACTACCGAAGGGCACATAACTTATAGTCAAAAGTTGAATATAGTAATGACCAGTCGCCATGGTACATAGTACAGTGTAGCCGATTTCAATTAACAAAAAGACCAGGCAAAAATGCAAAAGTGGAAAAACTAGTACAATCCGGCTTGTAAGAGGCTAATCCGACGGATTTTGTGACGAGAAATCGAATGGAGCAAACCGCCTATCTCTCCGACCAATACTTTTGGCTGCAGCGACAAATGAATGATCATTGATGTCAAAATCACGTGCCCAGCAACAGCTCTTACTCCATGGAAACCAGGGAAATTTGCCATTCTTTCAACAGCTGCCGATGTCTGGCCCAATTCCTCATCTTTTGGCACCTTAATGATGTGGGTCAGTGTTCAATTGTACTTTTTAGAGCAGACTGTATCTAGTACCTTGTGTTTTTTTATGTACAAATGGTGTGGTTTTTCTACACGTAGATAAAGACATTGACATTGTCTTGGACTTAGAAGAAAGACAATTGCTGGGTGAGTTAAATGGGCTTTGCCCAAAGATTTGATGTCTTCTGGACTGCCGAAGGGCACATAACTTATAGTCAAAAGTTGAATATAGTAATGACCAGTAGCGATAGTACATAGTACAGTGTAGCCGATTTCAATTTACAAAAAGACCAGGCAAAAATGCAAAAGTGGAAAAACTGTTCCAGTGCTGCTGGTAAGAGGCTAATCCGACGTACTTTGTGACGAGAAATCGAATGGTGCAAACCGCGTTGCTCTCCGACCAATACTTTTGGCTGTAGCGACAATTGAATGATCATTGATGTCATAATCACGTGCCCAGCAACGGCTCTTACTCCATGGAAACCAGGCAAATTTGCAATTTTTCAACAGCTGCCGATGTCTGGCCCAATTCCGCATCTTTTGGCACCTTAATGATGTGGGTCAGTGTTCAATTGTACTTTTTACAGCAGACTGTATGTAGTAGGCCTAATTAAATGCAGTACCGGTGTACATTTTCAGAGAACTCGCTCTTAAGCTGAAAAATATAAACTTTATTTACTGTCCGGTAAGATCTATGGAGTTTTCTTCGACTCTCAAATGCTGATATCATACTTTTTTACATTCTTGAAAATATTTGTCACTGTCGTGACATAACATACACACAGCATGCGTTGATAAGCAAGTTACCACTTCTCGTAGTTTCACGCCTCAAAAACTAATCTCGCTTTACGTCACAGTCGCAGTCGTGTAACATGTGAGACGAGGCTAGGGTTTGTCACATTTAAAGGAAAAGACCAACGGATTTTGACTGGAATTCAGTTGCTTCTAGATCTATTTTGCATAAACATAAAAGACCCACACCCACATAAATCAGTTATAATATAATCGATTAATGAACTAATTTCTAAAACGGAAGTGACACGTGTGGTGCGTGAAGCAGTGCAACAACAACATAATACTAATGTCAGCACACACTATGTGGCAAACGCTTGGCCATATACGCCCCATTTTTATCATAGATGTTTTCTTAATGTTGACAATGGGGTATTTCCTGCAGCGCACTGGTAGTTGAATAGTAAATATAGCGTATAGGCGTACAGTGTGACGATTTGTACGATGTGTACGATGTACAATGTGCTATCTCCACAGATGTTGTCACGTAACTTAAGTTTGAATGTAGGCATTCTTTCAACGAAATATGATATGAAGCTCGATCATATTCATGCAAATCGTGTGGATAAAAATCGTATGGATGAAAACCTTCCCCGGGTAGTCATACCTGAAATATCGATTACGCCAGTTTGTACCTTATCTTTATTATTAATTGACGCAATTTATACTTTAATCTAGATAACATCTTTCTCAAGAACAAGGAGTGCTGTTTCTGTACGTCTTCGTCGTTTTATGTGAAGGAAACTCGCATCAGACGGCCGAACGTCGGCTTATACATGCTTTCTGTCTCGTGTGCAGCAAACATTTATCAGTAATGGATATGCCTAAACTTTTTTGTTCTTCTGGTACATGCATGGTGGAACTATATTTATTTATTCCAATAATTCGGACCTAAAAAAATACTTCAACAACTATAGCCCGCATTAATGAAGCGACGACTAAATTCAAGAAACACATTAATTTGAATTGAATGGATGGATTATGGCCACAGGTATTTTGCTGAAAATTACATCAAACGGCTGACGAGATCCTAATGAGCGCACTGAACGCCAACCCAACGCCAACGGTCCCATGCATGCGAATCAGCCTCTATTCCATTCAGTTCATTTAGTTAACCCCACGTAAAGTGGGAATTTCAAATGCTCGCCCATATTTCTAGTGAAATACGTAGATGATACCCCAAATGCTTGTCCCTTGAGAAATGTAAAGGTAGCCCATATCTCTTGTGAAATACATAAATGATACACAATAAAGTTTCAGTTGCACTTCCACGGCTTTCACAATTAAGGCGATGCAACGTTTTATATGTCAGTTCGCCCGCACGGATCCACCACCTCACAAGCTGTGACGAGTACCAGGTAAGTGGATATCTGATATCTATATTGCACACAGCAACAATACTTGGCTCAAGAAAGCATTCAAAAATACAAATCATATGGTCAATCCCATGTAGCTTGTTCACTTATGCTGATTTTTAAACTTGTATCCTGTCATATAAATTGCATACTAAAAGATGAAAGATAAGTGTTTAAAGTACAAGGCCTCGATCATGTCATTAAAGGAAACTTTTGCCTATTCCAATAGTGAATTTACCAATGTAAATGTACAGATTTTAAAAATCTAAATCCTCGATTTCTGCTTTAACACCTTCAATTATCATCTAATCTGTCACAGAGCACTCATGGCATGAGAAACAAATTAGACTTTACTGTAAGTATTAACAGCACCTTAAAATATTTGTTGTTACAACTGACAATTTAGAATACATGAAGTATGCAATCTGAATGTTTCATGACTAGATCTTCAGTACAGTATGAATAGTTAACCAGTACCACACCGCAGTGATTGTCCTAGTTCTACATTCAAAAAGACATTAACTATTTGCTTTTCATATGTAGACTTTATTAAGTGATCTAGGCCTTGATGGTGTCAACAAAGAGAAACTATCATTCATTAGTCAGAAATTTAAATGTAAACAAGAGAGTAAAGAAAAGAAAACACGTAGTAATGTGTAATCGATCAGGTTTAAAGATACCGGTCTATGATAAAAACAGACGACTCCATATAACCATAATCTATATGCAACTCCATGATATAACCAAATCTGACAGCGACATAGAAGAGTGAAGTAAGGTAACCTATATACAGATTTCTTTGAAATCTGGCGAAAGCCACGGAGTTTTGCAACCAGGGGCACCTGATTGTGGAAAGGCATGTTGATTTACATGTACACTGAATTTCTCGGTTTGACCCAGTTTAAGTGTACTGAATAGTTAGTTATGAAGTGATATTGAAATATTGACTAGCCGCCTTCCCTTCACGTTTCTTTAAAGTAAAGAAAGTTTAAATATGGAGTAAGGTTCGTCATACAGACAAATGAAAACTATGCCTAAAAATACTTTCATTTCTTTTTTCAAATTTTTTTAAGAGTGTCGAAAGGCATTCAAGTATTTGAATACTACGGTGGCCTTTATGAGCCAAACTGACAGTATCTAGGAATTCGGATGTCACATCCTCAGTTTTTCCTGCTATTCACCAGAAGAATGGAATTTTTGGGACATTGTTTCAGTAATCTTCGGTAATCATAGGTAAAAAGAGTTATTCCAACATTCAGTGTCGTGATTAGTGTAGGAAAAACTTCCTGTGACATCAGAGTTTCTAACCTCAAATAGTATGGTCCCTAAAGCCAACCTTAGAATTCAAATGTTTGAGCGCCTTTAACTCTTTTCATAAAAATTTAAAAATAAAAATAAAAAATAAAAAAACGAAAGTATATTTATGCCTAGAGATCTTTCCGTTAAAGTACCTGATGAATTTTGAAACACAAATGCAAATGGACTTTCTTTAAATGTTAATTACTTTTAGATGCCGTTCATTAGCCAGTAATAAAAAAATTTACCTCCAGCTGACCCCATTTTTTCTTGACATGGTTGTGTTAAGACCAAGAAAGGAATGGCTGTATGGGAACACTGTAATTGTGAGAAAACACTCAGGTGCAAATTTTATGGTACAGCATACATTCACTCCCGACTTGTACAGACACTTTCAAGTGCTGTCTAGTTGTTGTCTTTTGCTTTTAACATAAATTTAGATGGCACAGTTTCAAACATGTAGCCCCCCTCCCAAGACCTGTACAGCACTCTCGCACCGATGATTTTGATTCCACAGGGGTAATACTATATCTATATTTCAAGGACTGTGTTGATGCATAAACAATATTCACTCAACAAATATTCAACTCCAAAACTTAAGCTTCAGGCTTATAACAAATCACACGGATCAGTGAAGACGTCAATGTCATCGTCATTGGTGATTTTTGTCTGTACAGCAACCGTCACACTATGCAAATGAGCCTCTATAATGACTGGTTTATGTCTCGTAATAACTTTGGCTGTCTTGATATATTCTTTAGGATGGACATTTCTTACTGAGAATGGCATTGTCCTTAAAGTTTTTAACTGTTTATTTGATAACTGAATGAATAAAAAAAAACAGTCTGAGTGCAGAACCGTCACGTGGAATTGACCCTATGCAACAATTTACTTCCCAATGTCACCAACATTATCAAAGTGCCAATAAAACGGTGGCAAATTTGTGCCCGCGAAGAAGTGCAGATAATCGGAAATCTGCATAAGGCTAGTAAGTAGACCTATGTGGCACAGTAAGACTGAATGGAAGCTATTTAGAATAATAATAACCTTAGGATCTGCTTTGTCAGTGGGTGGCATGGGAGGGAATTAAAATCATAACCTGTACGACACCACACTGCACAATGAGTGCTCTAGAACAAGGGGGGTAACTCTAATATCCCAAGTTACACAATCACCACAGAGCTCGATACATCACCTAAGCCCCATACACCTCCAAAAATTCCTCCTAGGTGGCTCAGTTGGTTAGCGCGTTAGCGCAGCGTATTGACCCAGGAGCGGCCGCTGTGAGTTCAAGTCCAGCTCATGCTGGCTTCCTCTCCGGAAGGTCTTCCAGCAACCTGCGAATGGTCGTGGGTTTTTCCCGGGCTCTGCTTGGTTTCGTCCCACGATAATGCTGATCGCCGTCGTATAAGTGAAATATTCTTGAGTACGGCGTAAAACACCAATCAAATAAATTATATATTTCCCACCAGGTTAATAGGTCTAAATGCCGGATCGTGGGCAGGATGTGGATTTGTGAAGATTTATATGTAAACAAAACTACATGTACATAGTATACACCCAACGATCGAAGGACATAGGCTAACTGTTGAGCACAAGCCTTGGATATGAGCCATATGTATATGTGATGGATAATTTGGCAGCAACAACGGAATTAAATGCGCTGTGAGGCCCCTGATATGTCCCATTACGAAACTGCAGAGAGACCCTGTTGGGAGCTGTCCTACGTTTGGTTAACCTTTTTGTTGTTTGAAAGGATTTGCGGAATGTAGTTCCCTGTATCGACCAACACGAAGTTTTGGGAGAGTTACGGGGATCGAACTTCTTCTGATGTGTCAGATCGACGGTAAGCCACATTTACCGCATCTTCACGCGCGCATTAAATGGGTGTAGCGTCTGAAAATGTATTTATTTTGTGAATTTGTGCGGTTGTCATGGATCGTTTGGTTCGACGAGACTCAGTTGGGGGACCACTCGGTTGACGCCGATTTACACATGGGAAGATTTAATGCGCGTGTGAAGATGCGGTAAATGGAGCTTACCGTCGATCCGACACATTAGAATAAGTTATTCTCCGCAGCTCTACCAACTCTTCCTGTTGGTCGATACAGAGAATTTACATTCCGCAACTAGTTTGGAAGTGGATGTGGTTTTTGTCGATGCAGTTGTGGGAGATCCAGCGAAATAAGTTCGGTGGACATAATTTAGCTTGTCCCTGCCACTAGCTGGTAGGTCACTATTCTATATTTTTTATCACAATAAATAGTTGGTACTATTGAGATGTACGTGTAATGCTTATGGGTCAAATTTGTTTGTAAATTTCTGTGGAGGACCAGTCGAAGTAGTTCAACAAGTCAAACGATACTCTGCATCTATTTGTTGGCCATCGGCATTGTACGTCCGAAGATTATAGTATTAACCACTTTGGTCAATTGAGCAGTGTCTATTAATGCTCATTTAGTTGATTGTATGCCTACGACGTAGGGAAAACAAAATGAACGTAACATATTACAGGACTGGAAGAAGCTAAGCTCGACGTTCGTACTGTAACGCCCTGCTTCCGCCAGATAAATTTCCACGCGGACAATTTCCCCCAAAAAACCGACTAGAACCTTACCTTATTTTTGCTATCCACCGATTCCCCAAAACGCCAAAGACAAAGCCAGCATTTGGTAAACCATCTTTCAACGGTAATCCATTCGTTTAAACTTTCGAATCGGATAACTCAAATCAACGTCTGGTCAAATTTTATCCCACCCAACATTCTCTTTACATACAGGGCATGCAATTCTGAAAGAGAATGTTGGGTAGAATAAAATTTTCGAGGCCCATCGCCTTGCCCGAAGTTGAAAAAATATTTCCAAGCATGGCAGATGTTTCATTTCTTTTGTTTTCTACATTTCTCCATTCAAACTCGATGTACTTGCTCACTCCTTTTGTAGACCACAAAGCAATGAAAAGGTGCAAACTGTATGTGAATCGTTCTCATTTTCGGATAAGTAGATGGAGGTCATGATGGTGACGCTGGTGATGTTGATAATGTTTAGTAGAACCAGATGTACATCATCCAGTGGATTGCACAGTTGTTGAAAGCTATTTATCTTCCACTAATACTGGTGTGCATATCTGTATGTCAAATAATGAACAAACTTCTCAAAGCTCTGTTGTTTACCAGATTTATTCGCCTATAAACTGACCAGTCTACCATTGTGTAATTGAAAAATTCTCGAGTTTTTTTTACTTTAACAACAAACGTAAACATAAATAAATATATCATCCATAGGTCACAGAATTAGGTCCAGAGGTTTTCTATATGTACCTATATTTTCAGGGGAAAGTTTCTATATTTCTCCTATATTTTTCTGAAAAACCTCCTATATTTTCTTCTATATATTTGCTGAGAGGCACTGTGAGAGTTGTCGGGCGGGGGGGGGGGGGGCAACTGTTTACCGCCGGCAATTTTCACACTTCGTATCGCCCCTACATCAGCCATGATGACGAATTTATTATCGCTTTAAAGTTAAACGAAATTTATGAAGAGACAAATGGTTGTTAGTGTTTTCCTATATCTCTCCGATATCGCACACAAACCCGATACGAATCACGTCTATTTATAGCTCACGGGAGCTGCGACGTCACAATATGACACGCATCCTCATTTGCATAAAGACCGCTCACTTTCTAAGCGGGCAGACACGTGAAGGAATGTAGAGCAGACAATTTGTGGTGAAAGTTGAATGGTAGCTACTGTTGCGAAAGAGGAAATATTTTAAAATGCTCGAAAATGCTCAGAGTTTAGTGGTAGGCCCTATGATTATTTCATCGACAGAGATTGAGTCCGAGAGACGCCTGTTGTCGACGATTTCATCGGAGTCTAACAATTATTTTTTGCCTTTTATTGTTGGGTTATGTTTAGTGTGAACCAAAGTATGGTACAAAACAAATTTTTAGATATCTGATATCAGGAGACCTATTTTTTTTACAGTTTATATGCATAGATAAACGCGTGTATTGGCCTACCTTTTTTAGTTTCTTCTAACCAGACTTTTCCTTGGTGATATATTTGTATTTTTGAATTTCTTGTTAACTTTAACTATAAAGGTACTATAGATATTGAATTTTGTTGTCAACATTTATCATTCGAACAACTAACACGTACTTTGCGGGATTAGTTCGAATTCAAAATATGGCGTACGTTGGTTATTTGTTCGATGCAAAATTTAAACGGCCGGATTACTGTTAAGTGACGGATTTTGATGACAGGTCTTGTTCTTGAACAGTGCCAAAGGACAACATAAAGGGAAACAGTCCTTCTACAGGGATAAATGTTTAATAAAGTTACAAAGTCGAAAATGGAACAGCCGGTGTCAAAAATCGAAATGTCAGAAAACGAATCACCATGCACACAAATTCGGGAATCAAATATTTAAGGCACAAATCGGGGAATCGTTGCTGAACACAACTATATATAGCACACGGTATTAATCGCTGAAAAACGGTATCAATCAGGGAAAAGGAAAGAAATCCAACAAACATGACTCAAATCCAACAAACACGACACAAATCCAAGAAACACGACACAAATCCAAGAAACGGCACAAATCCAGTATAGACAGGATATACACAACGATGAGAATCCAAACATTAGCCTAATAAATTTGACGTTGTATGCTGACGTTGTATCGTTTAATTGTGTTACTACTTACCAGGCGAATAAACCAAAATCAAACATCTCAAACGCATGGCCTAAACATACTTAAATAATGACGCTATTGTTCGACCGCGAGTGCTTTATTTTGTGTATTGCCCAGTTGTGAGGGAAATCATGTCATCTTGTATTATCCTTTGTGGCAAACTGCCTGATCCTTTCATCTATTATTCTTTGTACTTTGTGGAGAAATGCATTCGGCGTTGTGTTATCTGTATTGTCTATTATAGCCTGTGGTACATTCTAATCGGTAAATTGTGAAAAGCTTCTTCGTGCTCTGACAATACGGGGCAGAAAATGATGAGACCAGAAGAGGGCGTTGTCAAAACACCAACTTGTCCCTGCTAGATGTGAAATCTCGTCCGCAGTCTGCTATATCACATAACATCAAATCGATATGAGACTGACAAATGTCGACGACTGTACCTTTACCAATTTCTCAATAACCAGCGAGTGTCATTTGTCGTGTCTGCTACAATTACAAAGTTTAGAATGTATGCAATTTGGAATATTTCAGTTAGCGTAGGTACACATGTATTGTGCGTTTTGCCTCTAGACACAAGTTATTTTTACATACTAAAAATATGTAACGGTATGCTAAATTAATTGAAAGTGGACAATTGCTTTCGCACGAAAAAGCGACCATTTGATTGCAAAAAGGGATTTCTTACTACCTTCATAAGTGCTTAGTTAAAGTTAGGTGCCTTAACTATCCGTGGTCTACTTTGGCCTCCATTAAAAATTGTTGCATTATGGATAGGCTATATTGATATTTTGTCCTTGTCCAAAAGAAATATTAAAACATAACATCGGTCTATATTTGTATAATTTAAATCCCATTCCAATGAAAACTGTTGTATTATGAAATAGTAAAAATATTGTTCATTGCTAGAATGTTCAAAAGGGTACATTTTAAGTAGTAAGCAAGAATACTGTAAATATAATTAAAGACGTACAGCATGGAGAGTAAAACCAGATCAGTGACGGCAGTGTGATAGCTGGTAAATGGTCACACGTAATAGGTGAAGTACGGTGAAAATCTTGTCAATTTACCTGTCCTGTTCATGATAGAATATACGCTATAATGTCATACGTGTTTAAAAGTATTTTGAGGCAGCTGTGTTTGGCAGTTAACCGGAAACTGTTGCATTCGACGCGTGAACATCGGTAAGATTAACCGTTAAACAGCATCTCGTATCGTTTTATTGCAGTGAAACCCAGATGCAAAGTCATTCGCAAAGTCTGATGCGTACATGTATAATAGGCCTAGTGTGGGTCAGTTAAGCCTGCTAAAAAGTGCAGCTCAGGACCAAAATGCTTCCGCTATAACAGTATGACGAGGAAAGCATTTTGGAATTTACCCGCAAGCACGTATTACAAGCCATGATAAGCAATGCAGACAGCACAAAGCCTCTCAAAGGACAGATACATAGATAGGATAGTACATAGAACTTAAGAAAGGACCAGGCCGCTTGATGCAAGGGACGAAACACAAAACATTTTGCCACAAAACATGATACGATATGACATATTGGCATTTTGGCGGTAATCCCCCTCCGTAGTACGACAGTGCAACAGAGAGATATGTGTGTTTTTGTTTCTACGTTTTGTTAAGGTAGTGTTTCCAGATATTACTCCAGGTCTATATATATTCTATATTTCTCTAGCCGAAATGGATATATGTCAGCAATCCTGAAAATCGTCGCCGTTTTTGGAATACCAGGCGGTTTACAACTTGTATTTTTATTTTACATGACTAAATGATGCTTTTTGTTTAAAAAAAAAATCGGTGTCTTGAATTATATGCGAACGTAGATTCTGCCCTAATTAAACCGTTTTCGCATTTAAACCAGTTTAACCAGTGTGAACGTGAGATCTGTACCACTGACGGCCATTTCACTGAGTAGGCAATATTTCTTCCCATATCTCAACAGCCTGTTATTATATATGTGAGCTCAACTACATGACTACAATCCAACTAAGAAGAGCCATACATGTTCGCCTTGGGAAAAAAAAAATGACCCATTGATCAACCCGGACATTATTGCATTTTCCACATCAAGGACCTTCACTGACAAGTAAAGGAATCCTGCAGGGGATCGGGAAAACCTTCAATTAGACTCTGACCAGGTTTATAACCCGCTGAGTAAGCAGTAAGACGCCATAGCAAATCAATGTCTACAAATCCTATTGTGGATGACCTTTGTACAAATTATATCACCATGACTGTGGAGAACACTATTGATTGGCAATATACGACCAAGATCAACCGTCGTTTTACACAATAGATGATTCTACGGTTGTGTCTAAGGTATATATATTGTGTGTGTACCTCTGTATCATACAGTGAGCGATTTAGTCTCTCATATACGTGACGGACGGAACATTTGGAATACACGCATTCTTTTTTCCTGAAGTTAACGCTCCCCTGGACATGTTTGCACCAGTTCTGGCAGTTACGCAATGGGTTCAGTACCGGTGCGCCAAACCGCTAAATTTGAGGAGGACGGCTTCATTTTGGACAGTTAATCTTGTGATATTGTCATCCTGGTTCGGTATTGTGACAACCGTACATCTCTGATTTTCAAGCGAATGATGATTACATCATCAAATTTACAACCAGAACTTGTTTTGTTTTGTAAGAAAAGAAACAATAATTGCATGATAAAAGATAAGATCGGTTGAGAATATTACACTGATTTCACACGGAAAATAGTGTAAAACAATTTTTAAAATCCCCAAATATTTGGCTTTTTGAACAACTAATGATTTATTTGATGCTTTCTGATTTTTGTCCATTTTCTAAATATTTCACAGCAAAGCACCATGTAGAAACACCACTTACTACAGGAATGTATATATAATATCAGGTCTATCTAAGCCGTTTACATGTACATTTAGTTTGTAATTGTTCACGAATGTAAATTCTTCATGGTAGTACATGGAAATGTAACCTGTAATGTCTTGTTTATTCGCATTATTTTTCTCCTTGTTTTACTTGCCAATAAATAGGTAGCTATCGACATCCCGTAAACAAGATCAGCTAAGCGGTCCAACCGATAAGCAGGAGATCATTGTTCTTGAAATACATATATCGATTTGTTTAGATTTTTTTATTTAGATTTGTGGCTCCCTTCGACGTTCAAGTTAAAGTTCCAGTCGAGGAGCAACTTTGTCTGTAAACAAACGTCTCTCAGGTGATCGAGCTGATCCGTGAGTTGCTTGCTAAAGATGCTAAATAGAGTATCGAAAGCATAAAAAAGATAATTACTATGTGTGATAATATGTCTGTCATAAAATCAATTTATTTAATTTTGCTGCACGTGGTGAGACGTACTGCAGCGCATAACAAACAGGATTTATACGAGTGAGAATATTTGAGAAAATTTAAACATGTCAGTAAAATTCAGAGGCAAATGTGGTATTGTATTTAATCCCGCGCATATTCGACCCAGGGGAAATGATAATGGAATTTAATGTGCCAGTTATTAAACGAAAAACCAGCAGCATTTTAAAGATTTTTGTTGGTGATTTCCGAGATTCTATTTATAGGTCTTTGTAAGTTAGTAACTTATCACTAAACAAAGCATAACTACTCCTACAGGAGCACCCCTATTTTATTTCTGCTAAAATACACAAACTATAGTGATATAGTTGGGCCTAGGGCGCTTCAGTGCCTGGAATAAATACTGCACACCGCCGTCGTATACGCGAAATATTCTTGAGTACGGCGTAAAACACAAATCAAATCAATAAATAAATCAATACTGTATATCCCGTATTCATCTAGTCTGAACCTATTGCCAGTTGCTCGATAACAGATGGTGCTGTGTATATAGTGACGCCAAGGGCAGTTGGAACTTTTGTTTGGATAATGACAACACATCTAACTATAACACCAAAAAATAGCGACACAGAGAGCAGCCCTTGCTTTATAGTAGTCTTGCAGCATTGCAAAGATTAAAATTTGGTGCTATAGGCAACGGGCGTTTCCAGTACAGTGATAAAACCGTTTTCGTTTTTTTCAACTCTTACTAGAAAAAACTGTATTCCCACTAAAATATGTCGAATCCAGATTGACAATGCGTGTTCATTATTGATTCGGTGACATTATGTTTAGTGATTATATCCCCGGCTTAACAGTTTCGTGTGAATATATGTAATAGTATTATGTAGATAATAAGGCTGCAGAATGTATTCACTGAATATTATATAATACCTGTATGTTTCTGAATCAACGCTCGACGGTTAACTGGTTTCAAAATGTAACATCTTGATCATGAAGGTTTACAAGCACACGCGTCGGCCCCTTCATGTATGTGAAGTTATCGTTGTCATAGGCCGCTCTGCGATGGCCTTGCGTAAGTAGAATATGGAGCTTTCCACGGTGATCCCATTTTAATCCCTTGTCTTGTCAAGTCTACAACACGAATTAACACATGACTTAAAAGGTGTTATTGCACCTGGCCACAAGCCAGTGTATAGAGGGTGCCTAATAACTCGATAGAAGTTGAGGGAAAAAATTTATCCAAAGTTTACTAAAAGCGCCTTTTGACGATGTGACTTGTCAGAACCTGAGAATATTATTTAAGGTGAGTACTGCATATGTGATGCAATAGAGTCTGTCTTATTTTCATTCTATTTGTATATGGTGACATAAATCCACCCGGTAAGCGAGGTAAACATGGTCCTGCATGTGCAGTGTGTATATCTCGCCTATATGTGTATATAGCATTTGTCAGATCATGTGTTTTGTGACGATTTCAATCAACATCAGTCATTACTGCAAAAACTAGTGTGTCAAAGACATACCATCAAACGTCTTCATTAAAGTTTCTTAAATTTAAAATCACAGTTCTCTTCTAGGTAAATGTGAACGGAGTGTCCCGGACTTCTGGCCTCTCCTTTATAATTCCACTTAACCACTGTGTCACGTTGGATATATTAACAACTCTAATCAAACGGTCTTTGCATCACTGAAAACTGTTGGTGGCTTCTACAGACTTGCATGAATCTGTCCTACGCTGTATTTCTTACTACATATACCTTCTTAGTTGTTTTAAATTGAACCATTGGCCATACTGGTCTACGGCTTGTATATTTATCTCTGTTACGGCGCAGAATTGTTAACACGTTTGTGTACAAGGAAATTGTTGGGATTTTAAATAACTGGAAGGAAACTCAAAGTGAAAAGTAATTATTTAAATTCAGTCCTGTATCGGAATTATTCGCTACATTTGCTGTTCGACATCTTGTTATGCGCCTCTGATATTACCTTCTAAACTGTCATCATCGGATACAGGATGTGTTTCTCTCTGTTGTGCTCCAGAGAAAGGTCACACGTAATGAGAGGTGCCCTGCACACCATTTTAATACTGTGCATGACTGGGGAGCGACAAATCCGTTTTCCTTAGGGATTTTATGCTGGTGAATCTATTCGAACTTCTCCATGCGCAGCACAGTCACAACCTTAATGACGATATCATCAAGTTCACGGTCACTTCAAAGGTCAAAATCAATTAGGCTGTATTGGCTGATCGGGTGTAACTTATCGTCAAACCGTCAACGAACACAATTCTGACTGATACTGGGGTCTTAGAATCGATCCCAGAAAGCCGGGCTTATCTTTCTCCCCGCCGGTTGAAGCCACATCCTTCCCGTGTCACTTATCTCGCCAACTGAGCTCGTCAACCTGCACCGTTCCTATACCAATGTGTTGTACAACAGCTTAACACTCATAGATATTTAATACCTTTTAGAAAGAGAATTTCTATTTCTTTACGTGAAATTAGCTACAACTGTATGAATGGCATTAGTAGCATTCTAAGGAGTAACAGCTTTCTCTGTGACGATTTTGTTGTATGAATCTACCAAAACTTGTTCACAGCCACCACCAGACAAGCTTGATCTTTGGTGTGACGCATGCGGTCAATTCCATGTGATTAATCAGATTTCTTTATTCTTTCACTTATTAAACAAATCTTTAAAAACTTTAAGGACAATTCCATTCTTAACACAGTAAAAATGCCCATCCTATGGAATATATCAGCAAAACTTATTATGAGACATAAACGAATCATAATAGAGGCTTATTTGCATATTGTGACGCGTGCTACAGACAAAAAGCCCTCATGACGCTGATGACGTCTTCACTAATCCCTATGATTTGTTGAAAGATTGGCCTTTTAATTTTAGGCTTGAAGATTAGTTGACTGAGTACTTTTTTAGTATGAATACCAGTTTATAGTATTAGCCCTGTCGAATTAAAAACATCAGCGTGACGGGATCTAGAGGTATTGTGACGAGTGTTACATGCTTGAAACTGTGACTGCTGAATGTTCATTTTACTGTCTTTTGTGTAAATCAGAAAACGAACAGGATTAACTATTTATAAAAATCGCACAGATTCCACGACAAGAACCCATTGCCTCGGGTGACGTCATAATTATTCAAAGACACGTGGCATGCGGAGGAATGGGCCAGCATTTGACTTGCTGTCTCGTTTACATTTCTGCTATGAACTTTTTTTGATAGATTGTCAATCTTTTGGAAGTCTCACCTTATCACTTTAAATTTACATGTAAGCCTATTTGTTTTCTGATCATAAGTTATATCGATGGCTTCGGTGGCCGAATGTTACAGCGTCCGCCTCGAAGTCTGGAGATCTGGGTTTTGGAGACCCGAGATCAGACCATCATATCAAACGTTTTAATAATGGTACTTATTGCGGCCTCGCTTGCCGCTCAGCACTGGGAGGTTAAAGCAAGGAAACAGGGTTGATTGGTTCGGTGTTAGTATAATGTGACTCAGCTGGGTTTCACGTCTCGTGTCTTTGGGATGATATTTCACTGGCGGCAGCACTTTGGCGGCATGGGCTCATCCCACCACAAGAAGAAAAAGTATATGTGCCTAATGTAACACCTAATGACTCTTCGTTGTGATAGGATTGGTAAGACGTTGAATTCCAAACATACATACATAAGTTATATCCATAAACCTAATGGTGGGCAAACATGTAAATATTAATTGTCCCAGAAAAGTCTCGAACCCTTTCGCATAGTGCTTCTTTGTATAGATTCGGTTTTTCCGAACACTGAGAAATTTAAAAAAAAAAAAACACAGTAAGACAACATTGACAACATACTATTATTTTATAGAGATAATCAGATTATACGTATAGTGCTCGCTCAGTTAGGACCTATGCACTGATTAATATTGTCAGGAAACATAAAATACAATGGCGGGTTTCCCTCGAGCTTTGCCCGGTTTCTTCCCACCATAATGCTGACCGCCGTTGTATAAGTAACATATTTTAAGTACTGCGTAAAGCGCCAATCAAATAAATAAATAAATAAGCAGAAAAATAAATAAAATACAATACCACTGTAATAGAAATTTAGAGACCTCAACATAGGGTACATACTTATTTACTTACATGCATGTACCAGAAGAACCAATGTTTATCCATTGTGATAGTAAATGTTTGCTCTACTGGAGAAAGATTACGTGTACAGATGGTTTCATCAATATAAATCAAGCATGACTGGATAATCCGGGGTGGGCACGACTTTTGTATATACGATATGCTTGAATATGAGTTGACCATATTTCGTTGAAATAACTTTTGTTAAAATTGCTGATACTGAGTGCCCACATTTAAACTTAAATTACATGAAAACAGCTGTGCAGAAAGCATAGTGAAAACTACACCATTGACGAATTCCGTCAGCAAAACAATCAGCTATCAAAACATGACACTATAGGCTATATGTAGGGATCAAGTACGTTGTCAGCAAGATGTGAATCTGTGTAGATTTAGATATAAACAACTATTAATAAACTGCCAGTACACAGTATACACCTCATGATGGACGTACTTATAATTGTTAGGAAAGCTTTTAATATGAATATAATTTGGAAATAGCTACGACAGAAAACTGCCTTATAATTGTTAGGAAAGCTTTTAATATGAATATAATTTGGAAATATCTACGACAGAAAAACTGCCTTATCGCCTGACTGCGTGCTGACGCTAGCATATACTGCTACAATTGTGCCCCTAACATACAGATTTCCCGAAAGTTTATCCTAAGTCTGAATGACAAACGTCACAGAGCTTAACTACTCTCTCTCCGCACGGGAATCAGTGCTATTGTACAGTTGTAAAGGTCAAAACTATTTGTAATGTTTGGTAGATTCTATTGCCTTGTCATGCAGACGTTTAGTAAAATTACCGAGGAACAATACATCATTGACATAAAAGCATCCTCGAAATCACAGTTATATTTCTTTCTCTTAGATGATGTGAGCTTTGTATAAATTGACAGTAATAAACATCAACTGGTTAGCTTTGGTGGGTTCAATGAACAACGGTTAGATGAATTTGTTCTGCGACGTGATTTAAGCTTTAAGTCGAACAATTCTACGATTTATCTCAGAATAAGACATAATTTCACGAAGACGACCTGATTGACTGGACTATTTCTAATATTTTGTGATTAGAACTCTAGTGAACTATTTAAATAATATGTACGAAACGCAACCCACTTGACTGTGTACATTGTAATGTCTATTCCAATTGGCTGTCGTTGTGTTGCTGTGCATAAAGGACCAATCCTCTTTGCCTTGTTATATTTGTATAGTAATGTGGATCTGTGATAGAAGGTCGATCATGTCCAATACACAGCCAGTGTTGAGTCAACTCGCAGTATCTCTCTTGTTCTGTACATTGTTTTATTGTCCGTACTCGACCAAAGCTGGGACAGTTACAAATCTAACCTATGCGCCGAAACAGACATTTGTATAACAGCCGTTACAGGTCGTTACAGGTCAATAATCGCAAGGCCAATTCACAAAAACGACGTATAACATAACAACCAAAGAACTAAAAAATTAGTTGTGCAAAGAGAATTATGCAAAGAAAAGCAGTCAACAGTTTTCAATGATGTTAAAAAGACCACAGTTTCATTTCATAATCATCATTCTCTACGATTAGACAATTTAACAAGAACAGCTTTGAACCAAGACCGAAACTCGCCTCAATCACTAGAGACCACCTTGTCTTAACTGCGCATATGGAAGTTTCAGATTTCGTTTGGTCACTAGAGTGTTGTTTGGGATCATAAAGCAGTGGCTGTGAATGACGGATAAAAAATGTAACTCACCACTGTGTTCAGATTGAATCTGAATCTGTCAGTTAATGCAGTCTCTCTATATATTGTATATTACCTCACAGCAAAGAGCTAATTTTGATCTGGCGTAAATATATCGCCTTCTGTGGCCCCATGTTACACAGTAATTCCTGAAACTCCATTCAAACGAGCAAACATAACTTTTATTTGCATTCTTGATTGCCTCTTCTGTTTATGTTAATCCACGAGCTACATTAATTACAATATGTTCTTGACAAAAACAAAATGTAAACAACTCGCCGTTTTTACACTGAGGAGGCAATGTCAAAGAGAAAAACATTGCATAACACAACAGATGGAGAATATAAATGCTAAGAAAGTAATAAAACTGATGGCAGACTGATGATATAATTGACCACTTCACAAGTCGACCTCAGTCACTGTCATAATCCATGTTAAATTCAATAACACAGCTGATCCGCAGTTCATATAGATGGCGACAGCTGTTTGCTCTGCGTGGGGCTTTCATTTGGTCGCCAAATTTGTGTAAAGCTTGCGGTGGATGGAAGTGGCACTCGAGTTAATTGTTAATAAACAGTGCTTATCTGCTGAATATATACTTTCACCAAATAGTACCAAATCGATGAAGATAAATAGTGTATAATTAATATACAATGTTTTTCTCGCACGGATTGTGTGCTTCACTCATCCTGGCATCAGCTGTAACTTATTGATTCTCCAGTTTTGCCGGCGCCAGTTGTTAAATGCCGATAGGCACGGAGGCTAGATGGGCGAAAATCGCATGAGATTCAAATGACGTGCAGTTTTTCTTGTTTATGCCACCATGGCACTGAACGCAGTGTGTAACATTAGGTAGTCTATCCACGTTGTTGATAGGCCTTGCAGGGGTGGAGAAACCGTGGAGATGGATAAGATCGATTTTGACGTTAAAACGAAGATCTGATGTGCGCATTAGAAAGTCCATATATGCGGATGAACAAGGTGGTATTACAGCCAGCATGATAACTTCCAAACGGTCTATACCTTTTTTCCGTATTATTTATCAACCCATGTGTATATTCATCCTCGTAATTAATATTCGTATTCCTTTTTTTACCGTATTATTGCTCAAACTATCTCGTTGTATTGATTCTCCTCGACAAACTCTTTTTCAAGGTGGTAATCACCTTATTCCGTGGTAATTTGTGTCGTTTCAAAATAGTGGTGTAGACTACATTGTGTTACAGTGATCACTTAAGGCAGCTCGGTATACAGACTGCTTGATCTTGCATCTTTTTGGAATCCGTGTTAATGGTTGTTCGAACAGTGTTAATTGTTCTCTTAGGATAGGTGTTAAGGGGTTGTTTTGGATTGGTTTTTGTCGTTTGGAATTGGTGCTAATAGTTATATAGGGTGTTAATGGTTGTTTGAAATTTGTATTAATATCGTATTGAAACAGGTACCCAGGCGCAATGATATTGTTAAACACAACTAAAAAGTACCCAAATAAAAAGTAACGAAAAAGGACATGGTGTAAAATATTATTCTAGTTGGGGCTAGAGTTGAATCTACGGGAAAGACATGATTTTGATCGACTTAAGACACAGCTGAAAATATTTCCAAAATTCTTCAAATCGGTCGAAAGTGCCTCCAATGTCACAACCGAGACGAACGTTACAACTTTGTCTAACAAACTTAAGACTGCGAAGATTGATCAGCGAACGATCTTCGATATACTTCACTATTCCCTTGACAACTACGTCTGCAGAGCACACAATTGTATAAGAGGAGCACAATGTCTGCTGAAAAATTGAACAATTTGCAACTTTTTCATGTTCATAAGGACAAGACAGACAAAATGAATTTGGTCAAGACAGGTCGATCTTTTATCACCACCAACAAAAGACGATTATTTCGGATCATTTCTGTCTGAGTAATAACTGTTACAAAACTCTCTGATACACACTCTGCAGTGTTTTGAACGTCGTAAAATGGCTATATATGTTTCTCTCGGGCTGTAATTAAGGAAACATTTACGTGTATCCTCTCGGTTTTCCATGCCACTTTGACACCACCAGTGCTTAGAAGCTTCTTGGGTGCTTGGTTGTTTTGAAATTGCCTTAATGCCTGTTTTGGATTTATATGGAAGTTTGTTATTTTAGTCGATGTTAATTGTTGTTTTGGAACAGGTGTAGATGGTTTATTTTCATTGATGTAGATGGTTGTTTGGATGTTAATGGTTATTTTGAAACTGGTGTAAATGGGTTGTTTGAGGGAAAATGCCAGATGTTATGCAAATAATGAACTTGCTGCCACTGTGGTAAAGAAAATGCACATGCTCGTCTTGGTTCCTTGCATCATATGTGTTAAGCTTACATTTATCTGATAGTCGATACAGTTGATATCCCGTGCACTGATCGATTTGCAATGTTTGCTTCACTTCTATTTTACCAGCCAATTAAAAACACTGAATCCCTCAGCTTTGACATATTGTAACCTGTCAAGAGTTTTGGGACTGATCTGTTGTAAGTTTCAGAACATTTTGCCAAAACAGTCACCTGTTTTCATCGCACGTGATAGTGTGGAAAACAAAATTGCCGTAGTTGATACGCATTATACAAGAAATTAAATGATTAGCAATCAACGTATCACCCGAACACCGGAATGTAGGCTGGAAAACACCTTATGTCGCATATCTTCAACAATTTTAGTTTCAATTAAGCATCATAAAGGCTTGTGTTCACTTTACATTCAGTGGTAGAAACGAACGAGACTATTGTACATTGGTTGTGTACATTGAACAGTAAAACAATGTGATATTAGATTTCTTACCTTTGTCATTTAAAGCATTGTGACATTAGGCCGTGTACTCTGAACAGTAGAAACAATCTGGTATTTACCAGTGCTAACTGAACAGCAGGAATAGGTTGATACAGTGTGATGTTAGGCCGTGTACTCTGAACAGTAGAAATATTCTGGTATTTACCAGTGCTCACTGAACAGCAGGAACAACTTGATACAGTGTGATATTAGGTTGTACATTAAACAGTATAAACAATCTGATAACTGCCCGAGTACACTGTACAGCAGAAACAACGCGATATTTATAGACTGTATATAATGATTTGACGAAAGATCATGATTTTAGCTTGGATACACTGAAGAATAAAATCAATGAAATATTAGGCCTGGGCCGTGTATATTGATCTGAGGAAGCATGGTAATATAAAGTTTCAATACACTGAACAGTAGAAATTCAGGGAAATCTGAAATAAATACCTAAAACCTAGTTGTGTTACAAAATCACATAACCACTACCTTATATAGCATTTGCTCACCATGCTATTATCGAGAAAGCATATGATAAAATTTTAAATAGATGCTTGGAATAAAGAAATAAAGAAGTAAGCTGCGTTCATGACGTATGCAAAATCAAATTGACCCCAGCGCTGACACAGGCCAACAAACTTTTAAAACAATGTGTTTTCAGAAAGACAAAATTATGGTAACCACCCAGTGACAGTTTTTGTAAATAATGTGTTATCAAAAAATTCGCAAAGCTGCCATAAACTTGCTAACATTTAATTCCAGGTAAGTGTAAAACTGAATGAAACTTATTTTCTATTTTGAATTTATATCCATATATCCCACGTTATCTTCTGTTATGCTTTTGATAGAATACAGGTTATAATGTGCTGCAGTTAGAATTGGGCAACATTTCATTTGTTTTTCACTATAGTCTTACGACGCCCGTAACTCATTTATTTATTTGATTGGTGTTTTACGCCGTACTGAAGAATAGTTCATTTATACGGCGGCAGCATTATGGTGGGAGGAACCGGGCAGATCCCGGAGGAAACCCACGGCCACCATCAGGTTGCTGGCAGACCTTCCCACGTACAGCCGGAGAGGAAGCCAAAATGAGCTGGACTTGAACTCACAGCGACCGCATTGCTGAAAGGCTTCTAGGTCATTACGCCGTCACTCACAGCCAGCGTCTGTGGACACTAGAGTCAGTCTAGGGCTCAGTAAACTTCTCTTCCTAGATATTGCCATCCAAGGTGATAACTGGCTTCAAGACTTATAGAACGTAACAATCGTGAATCGTTAATGTGTAATTTCACACGTCTGCTATATAACCTAGCTGTATCGCCAAACATAACTGACAACATAACATGCTTTGCTCAGAGACATTTGCCAGGATGTTGATCAGCGTGGGAGTTATTTATACCACAGTAAACAATAGATGATTCAAGATGATTGACAGTGTGATAACTGACATCTGCTCATATATAACTGGAGAAGTATCGAGTCAAATAACTGGCGGAGTACGATCACTTGACATTGTGATAACTGACATCTGCTCATATATAACTGGTGAGGTATCTAGTCAAATAACTGGTGGAGTACGATCATTTGACAGTGTGATAACTGACATCTGCTCATATATAACTGGTGAGGTATCTAGTCAAATAACTGGTTGGGTACGATCATTTGACAGTGTGATAACTGACGTCTGCTCATATATTACTGGTGAAGTATCTAGTCACATAACTGATGGAGTACGATCACTTGACAGTGTGATAACTGGCATCTGCTCATATATTACTGGTGAATTATCTAGTCACATAAGTGGTGGAGTAGGATCATTTGACAGTGTGATAACTGATATCTGCTCATATATAACTGGTGAAGTATCGACCCAAATAACTGATGGAATACGATCACTTGACAGTGTGATAACTGGCATCTGCTCATATATAACCGGTGAAGTATCTAGTCACATAAATGGTGGAGTAGGATCATTTGACATTGTGATAACTGACATCTGCTCATATATAACTGGAGAAGTATCGAGTCAAATAACTGGTGGAGTACGATCACTTGACATTGTGATAGCTGACATCTGCTCATATATAACTGGATAAGTATGGAGTCAAATAACTGGTGGAGTACGATCACTTGACAGTGTGATAACTGACATCTACTCAAATATAACTGGTGAAGTATTTAGTCAAATAACTGGTGGAGTACGATCACTTGACATTGTGATAACTGACATCTGCTCATATATAACAGGAGAAGTATCGAGTCAAATAACTGGTGGAGTAGGATCACTTGACATTGTGATAACTGACATCTACTCAAATATAACTGGTGAAGTATTTAGTCAAATAACTGGTGGAGTACGATCATTTGACAGTGTGATAACTGACATCTGCTCATATATAACTGGTGAAGTATCTAGTCACATAAGTGGTGTAGTAGGATCATTTGACAGTGTGATAGCTGACATCTGCTCATATATAACTGGTGAAGTATCTAGTCACATAAGTGGTGTAGTAGGATCATTTGACAGTGTGATAGCTGATATCTGCTCATATATAACTGGTGAAGTATCGAGCCAAATAACTGGTGGAGTAGGATCATTTGACAGTGTGATAACTGACATCTGCTCATATATAACTGGTGAATTATCTAGTCACATAAGTGGTGTAGTAGGATCATTTGACAGTGTGATAGCTGATATCTGCTCATATATAACTGGTGAAGTATTTAGTCAAATAACTGGTGGAGTACGATCATTTGACATTGTGATAACTGACATCTGCTCATATATAACTGGTGAAGTATCGAGTCAAATAACTGGTGGAGTACCATCACTTGACAGTGTGATAACTGACATCTACTCAAATATAACTGGTGAAGTATTTAGTCAAAAAACTGGTGGAGTACGATCACTTGACAGTGTGATAACTGACATCTGCTCATATATAACTGGAGAAGTATCGAGTCAAATAACTGGTGGAGTACGATCACTTGACATTGTGATAACTGACATCTACTCAAATATAACTGGTGAAGTATTTAGTCAAATAACTGGTGGAGTACGATCACTTGACAGTGTGATAACTGACATCTGCTCATATATAACTGGAGAAGTATCGAGTCAAATAACTGATGGAGTACGATCACTTGACATTGTGATAACTGACATTTGCTCATATATAACTGGTGAAGTATTCAGTCAAATAACTGGTGGAGTACGATCACTTGACAGTGTGATAACTGACATCTGCTCATATATAACTGGTGAGGTATTTAGTCAAATAACTGGTGGAGTATGATCACTTGACAGTGTGATAACTGACATCTGCTCATATATAACTGGTGAGGTATTTAGTTAAATAACTGGTGGAGTACGATCACTTGACAGTGTGATAGCTGACATCTGCTCATATATAACTGGAGAAGTATCGAGTCAAATAACTGGTGGAGTACGATCACTGGGCAGTGTGATAGCTGACATCTGCTCGTGACTGGTGAAGTATCAAGTCAGATAACTGGTGGAGTACGATCACTTGACAGTGTGATAGCTGACATCTGCTCATATGACTGGTGGAGTATGGACTCAAATAACTGGTGGAGTACGATCACTTGACAGTGTGATAACTGATATCTGCTCAAATATAACCGGTGAAGTATTTAGTCAAATAACTGGTGGAGTACGATCATTTGACAGTGTGATAACTGACATCTGCTCATATATAACTGGTGAATTATCTAGTCACAAAAGTGGTGTAGTAGGATCATTTGACAGTGTGATAACTGACATTTGCTCATATATAACTGGTGAAGTATCGAGCCAAAAAACTGGTGGAATACGATCACTTGACAGTGTGATAACTGACGTCTGCTCATATATAACCGGTGAATTATCTAGTCACAAAAGTGGTGTAGTAGGATCATTTGACATTGTGATAACTGACATCTGCTCATATATAACTGGTGAAGTATCGAGCCAAAAAACTGGTGGAATACGATCACTTGACAGTGTGATAACTGACGTCTGCTCATATATAACTGGAGAAGTATCGAGTCAAATAACTGGTGAAGTAACATCACTTGGCAGTGTGATAACTGACATCTGCTCATATATAACTGGTGAAGTATCGAGTCAAATAACTGGTGAAGTACCATCGCTTGACAGTGTGATAGCTGACATCTGCTCATATATAACTGGTGAAGTATCGAGTCAAATAACTGGTGAAGAACCATCGCTTGGCAGTGTGATAACTGACATCTGCTCATATATAACTGGCGAAGTATCGAGTCAAATAACTGGTGAAGTACCATCACTTGGCAGTGTGATAGCTGACATCTGCTCATATATAACTGGAGAAGTATCGAGTCAAATAACTGGTGAAGTACCATCACTTGGCAGTGTGATAGCTGACATCTGCTCATATATAACTGGAGAAGTATCGAGTCAAATAACTGGTGAAGTACCATCACTTGGCAGTGTGATAACTGACGTCTGCTCATATATAACTGGAGAAGTATCGAGTCACATAACTGGTGGAGTACGATCACTGGGCAGTGTGATAGCTGACATCTATATATATCTATACATCATATATAACTGGCGAATTGTCTAATCAGATATAAATGCTACACTGTGATCACTTGTTCACTGAGTGATAATTGGCATCTGGTCATACGTAATTAGAGTACGGTGTAAAACACCAATCAAATAAATAAATCGTACATGACCGGTCTCACATAACAGGCTATGTCCAGTCGAAAATTGAAGTGTCTAGTCACAAATAACTGGCGAAGCACCAAGTTACATATGTGTGTGGAAATCAATCTCTTGTACGTTGTGATATTTAATAACACACATATTGAAATATCACAAATATATGTGAAACCCAGTCACAAATAAGTGGTGACTGGGTATCTGCGTTAAACATAACAGGTGATATCTAGTTACGTGATTGGTGACATCGAGTCACATATAATTAATGAAAAATCTACCCACAGTTTAATGAGTGGTTATACCTAGTCACATATAATTGGTGACAAGATGTTCTTGTATGTCTCTTCGACAAAAATTTAGACGAATTTTGCGCAAAACTGATAAGTAAAATGCTGCAATGAAATTCTCCCGCAGACGTCGTCGTCATATGACTGCAAAATTGTTAGGTACGACGTTAAACCACTAGCACTCACTCACTCCCTCAGACGAACGTTGTAAGTGATGAGTTAGGGGCAGTAAACCAGAGGTGATTCCTGCTAGCAAATGGTGGTCACCAACACTAGGTGGTGGTTCTCCAGCCACGTCTTAAAATTTACTTTTTAAAGCACTATGTTAAATTAAATTTAATAATAATTTAAATTTTCCCCGCCAGTCCGTCTGAATCATTCCAGCGTTGATCAATAGATCAATTTTACAAGTGTGTTGTGTGTGTGAAAATCTGGACATTATATGATAAGAATGACAGCTAGAGCTGACCCTTACCCCACGTCTGGCAACACTGAGGGCAATCCACAGTCCTTTAAGGCTCTTTACTTGGCCAGTAATGGACGCTATGGGTTTTTCTGACAGTTAACACGCCGCCTTAACGCTTCAGGAACATCTTCTATCAACTTTTGGTAATACACAGGCCCAGCTGTTCCAGCAATAAAACGTTAAGATAGACATTAATAACTATCCTTAACATGTTTTACCCATCATAAATCTACTTGTTGCTACTTGTTAGTTGTATTATTGGCGGCTGTTTAACGTTGTGGCTACAGAGATTTCATTCATTAAGCGTTCGATTGCCCTCAGTGCACCAAAATATTACTTGTAAACTAATAAACAATTGTGTTTGTTTTCTCCTTACTAATCTAATCAAGACAATACCTCTTCACACATCGGCACATTTTGGGAACAATATTTAACAATCAACAGTTCACAGTTGGCATGAGGCGCTGCCAACAACGCATATGAGAAGCGCTATTATGTCCACTACAATGGATTTGTCGTAAATCAAATTGGTAAAGTTTTTTGAAATATTCTTCCGTGGGGCTTAAATGTGATGCCGGAAATATGTATAGTGAAGGAAATTACAGGGAGACCGAACACACTGTTAATGGACGATGTTGTCTGGTGACGTGACCTGGACCGGAAACACCTGGCCTCGGCATGAACCAACATGACCTGAGTCGGTCACATTGCACGGAGAGCTCCGGCCCTCCAGCTATAAACAAGAATGCAGAAATCTGTTGGAGAAAGTAGTACATACCGAGTTCTGTGGCGTTCGTAATATACAAACGCAATTAGATTTGTCAGTAAAAGCTAAATGAAAACGCATTTAGGCTTTACTGGATTGACAATGTCCACTGTGATCGGTCGTTGCAACATTATCGGTCAACAGTTAATATAGTATCGGTGTGTAACAAGAATAATGACATCTGTAGTTCCTTTAGCATCGGGCCTATCACATTCCACCATTCTCTCTGGATTGATTCCAAACCCATTATGCACAGAGCTCATACAGGCTTTATTCTTCATTAAACGGATATCTATCTCTGCCATGGTCGGTCACCGTGATCTACACTTTAAAAAAATGTGCATGCTTCTATAGTTCACTATTGAATATGCAAATTAAATCTAAACAGAAACATCTGGGGAAAATACGCAGCAGCTGTTGAACCTCGCGGATCCGTCCAAAAAAGTCATGTACAATGTATATGTACACATATATAGCATCGAACAAAATATATTTCAAGAGGCATTTCTTATAATGATTATATCAAAATGCATGATTTTATCATATTATCTAGCTACAACACAATGATGACACTAAGTTATTTTTGATTTCTGTAATTACTTTGTGCTGAAAATATTAGCATCACTTCCATTGAACTGTGTCTGTTTGGTCTGCTTGCTCTATTTATTTTCAACATAACCTCTATGGGAGCGCACCACAAATCAAAATTTATGGGTTCCAGTTATTCAGGCTTGAATCCCTATTGAAATCGGATTAATGTTATAATCATTCTCACAAATTTTGTGAAACATTTTGTGAGAAAACGATTTTACATTCCTGAAACTTTAGCATGTTTTAGGAAAGGATCTGAAGTTGTGCTTTTTAGCTTTTATGACTTTGCGGCCATATTGGATTTTGTGCGAAACCCCAAAAATCTTCCCCCAGAACGACTGATGCGATTGAACTGAAATTTAAATTGCCGTTGCACATAGCCTAGGCATATTCGGTGTGTTCATAATTACAATCTGGGTTGAAAATTGTACAGGTCCGCTATTGGGTGAAAATGTCATGTGTCCCAAAAAATTTGTTTTTGCTAATAATTTCTACACTTCTACAGATGACTTCCTGCAAATAGTCCTGTGTGATGCAGTTTTGGAAGCTGATTCCGAAAAAGCAATTTTGCAAAACAGGAAGTGACATCTTAAGGCCTAGCATCATCCATTCAGCTGTGTTAAAAACCATAGGACATGCACGCCTATATATATGGCCCAAAGCCTGATTCACTACGTTTGTCACATTTAGGTGCATATACGTGCTATATATAGTGTCCATGCAATGTATTGATGGCTACTAAGAACTTACGCTTTCCATTTAAGCTGGTTATATACTCAGTGCGTAAAGACTCCATTCAGATAACCGGAAGTGACGCCGCATAGACCGGACATACTGGCTTGAAGCTCGGCATCGCTGCTTTAGCGGTTATTTTGTTTAGATTGATATTTTCGGGATTTTTTTCGTTTGTTTGTCGTTTGTGTCGACAATTTTGCCTTGAGTTCCAAAAATGAAAATGTTAATCTAGTTTTTGACCACAAAGATTGAACCAGTCGACATATTTTCACATCTTTATTCAAACGACATTTAATCGAATGTTACAGACTGTGCTAGCGATCTAAATGCGCTTTTAGATTGTAGCTTTGCACGATCAACACGCATCTAACGGCGTGTCAGGGCAGAAGAGCTTATTGGTTGACATGAGACATACCATTGTCAGGACGGACGAACTAGATGGTTGTCGCGTGGTATAGGATTGTCAGGAATTACAAGGTCGTGTGATATTCGTGCGGTATGCGTTTGTGAGGACGGGCAAGCTGGCTCGTAGGCGTCTGTTATTTGATTATCAGGGCTGAGAAACTGACCGACTGACGTGTGTTATACGATTGATATGACGGACGGGCTGACTGATGTAGAATTAACAGAGCTTACGAGCTCGCTGGTTTTCGTGTGATATACAATTGTCAGGACAGAAGATCTCGCTAGATGACGTGTGATATACGATTGCCAGGACGGAAGATCTCGCTAGATGACGTGTGATATACGATTGTCAGGACGGAAGATCTCGCTAGGTGACGTGTGATATACAATTGTCCGCACATACGAACTAGTTGGTTGTTATAAGACGTATGACTGTCAGGCCGGACGAACGCATTGACTGACATGAGGTATGTGACTGTCAGGATAGACAAGCTTACATAAGGTACCAATTGTCAGGCCAGACGAACTCGAATTTCATTGCAGCATTTTACTTATCAGTTTTGCGCAAAATTCGTCTAAATTTTTGACGTGTGAGGTACGACTATTAGGACGCACGAACTCACTGGATGACGAGTGAGATACAACTGTTATATCGCACGAACTCGCTGGATGATGAGTGAGATACGACTGTTAGTACGCATAAACTCGCTGGATGACGTGTGAGATACGGCTGTTATGACGCACGAACTCGCTGGATGACGTGTGCATGACATATACTGTCGGGATGGATATACGGATCTGTAAAATTTCCAAAATTTCTCAGAGGACATGGAAAATTCTTTTAACCGATGAGCGTTTGATCGTCTATCGAAGTCAATATGCTTTCTTTGTTCTAGCGAGTGGAAACAAGAAATCATTCCCCAAAGAACTGTGAGTCACCACACCTAATCAACTAAATGGTGAACACATCAGCAAGAGCAGTTTCTCGTCCTGTGGGACGCGGTTGGAGGGAGGAACGAAATGCACTTAACAGAAGTATAGCTAAATCCTAGGTCACTTGAATGACGCGTGAACGCGGGGGGTTAAACGGCGGTCATAAAAACTTATGTTACATACCAAGAAGTTATGCTAATGACCAGCCATACCATAGCTCGGGAAAATACGGTATTGAAAAACTGACGGTATCTGAGTACTTAATACCTGTTAGCAAATATGGTCGTAAATTTAATGTATGTAATGAAACTACATTAACCTTGGACCATTAATAAAGCCCAGTACACAAGATATGTTTGCATGATGAGAAGCACATAAATAGACACGCTCTATTTTATATGATTCCCATCCACTTAACCCAGTGCACTGATTGGTGTATATATCTGAATGAATCTTGTACCAACTGAGTCTAAAGCTCCTTGACAAAGCAACCGACCTGGCCGGGAACAGGCCGAGTTCTAATGGTTTAAAAAATTTATAAATTCCCCCGCTCTCTCACAGCTTGTGAAGCTTTTCTGAAACGTTACTTACAAAAAATGTTACGAACAATCTGATCTATTTTTTTTGAAAGCCCATGTATCACCTAATCAGAGAAACCGAAATATGGACGAACAGACCTACACTAAAACTTGATATGTAATTCTCCATGATTTAAATTTTCAAGTTTCAATTACGTATAATGGAAAAAAATTCTGGAAAACGAAAAAACATAAAAAAAACTTCGTTGAAAATGAGCGAAACAGCCCGAAACTCGAATTTCTTTTGTAAGTCATGCTTGTGAAGCCAAACTCCAATTTAATACAATGGACAGTTTTGAAAAAAACGTGTGGGAAAAGTCCAAATTTAAACAAAAATTTAAAAATATAGTTCAAATCTGACATAGGTGCTGAGACTCGAACTCGAAGTGTAACTTGTTAGGGTGGAGACATCAATCAACTTTCAATTCAAAACAACGAACCGTTTTGAAAAAGTGGCCGGAATACTGCTTAAGTCCAGATCTGGACAAAAAAAAAACAGAAAAATTTTCTCCAAGTTAGACGTAGGGATCCGATACTCGAACTTGATCTATAACTTGTTATGGTGAAGCACGTTGTACCAGCTTTAAATTTAAAACGGTTAAACGGTTTAAATTTAAATCTGGAAATTGTCGTCCAAGTGTGGACAAAAACGGCCCTAATTTTGTCTAGACTGGAAGTAGGGGTCGGAAGCTCGAACTTTGTTCTGCAGATTGTTATGGTGAAGTCGTGTAGCGAGATTAAAATACTTGCATACTGTTTTTTTAAAAGTCCAAATACAAAAGCGAACATAACTTTGTTTAAACTCGATCTCAAACTTAATCTTCAACTTGCTATGGTGAAGCCCTATACCAAGCTTCAATTCAATACCACGAACGGCTTTGAAGAAAAGTCCAAAACGGTGACAACTGTTCCAGTTTTTTAAGCAAATACTTAACAAAAAAGTTTTTCTAGTCGACAGATTAATGGCAGACTGATTTTAACTGATGATGTATGACATGATTTACTTCACATTTTTTTCACCACTCAACAGTTGTTAGAAAAACAGAGGTGGAAATGTTCAAAGTATAACATATTAAATAAATCAGAATAAAAAAAATCCTTCTCCAGCTTGTTGATTCAACAAGATCCATAATTAACGGCCCGAAATATTGATAGATGGAGTTCAAGGAAGTCCAGCCTCTCCCACCGCGACTAATTTATTTTTGCGTAACTCTTTTAGAAATGATGTATCTAACGGGATACTTACCTTTCCATGCTTCGATGGTAAATTCCGTTCAATAGAAAAATAGATATAGAAAACGGTAAAAAAACCATAGGGAAAAATGCGTATGTGTTTTATATAGGTTGAAAGTATGAAATATGAATTTTTGTTTACAACATGCTTGCACTATTGCTTTTCTTTCAGTATACAACTGACATTATTTTCACAGCGCTGCCTGCCGTGAAGGCAATTACGCGCGGACAAAGTACTTCGTATTGACAGACTTTGGTATTGTCTTGTCGGGCTTCTACTAAATCAATGCCAATTACGGAAACAGAAAAAACCCAGTATCAATATAAAGTGAGTTAGTAGCTCTGCTTAAATCAGCGCGTTGTATTAACCAAATTACCATAGCAGGCTCAGACTATACGCAAAGAATCCGAGTTTTTTTTTCCTTCAGAGCATTGGTATTTGGCTGTTGAGCACTGAGAGTTCTTTCAGAGCTGAATCGCTTCATTTTGTCCCTAATGATGAACATAAACCATGCTGTCAGTTTCTGTACAAAATTAAATTACATCAGACTTAAATATGAACAAGAAATAACTGATTATTGTGCTGATTTTTGTCTTCTGTTTATTTACTTATTTGACTATTGTTTAAAGCCATAATCAAAACTTTTCACTTGAACGATTGCCGACAGCTTTATGAAGGAAATAAACTGGAAATACTGCCGTAAAGCGAAAAGCGGATGACGCACTCGCTCACGTGACGTAAGATATGCCCGTCATATGGGTGGAAAACAAGTGGACCTTCATCTAACGCTAGGCTATCACTACACATGCAAACGGCCACGTGACCAGGAGCATCTTCGACAACTTGTTGTCACCCAAACCCCACAAGTGGTGAAAGTGGAAAATCTTCAAATTCCCCGTATATAACTCGCACCTCTTTTGTTTTATTGTAATGTGTTCGTTTTCTCCTATTGGTTCGCTCGGTGTGTAGGCACAACAATATTGGAAACTAAGTTTCGCATGTGTACAATGCATAAATGCATGAAACAGAGCTGACCAACTGAACAGTAGGCTTGGTTTAACGATATGTTTTAAATGATGGGGCTTTAAGCTTAAGGCAGGTTAAATTTATCTGCGTGGGCGCTTCATGACAATAGGCCGTTCCACATACATGAATATGTTTGTTCTTCTATCTGTATGGAACAAAAGTGTGTAGGCAAACGTCAAACGTTGTACAAGCGACTCATCACATGTCCTTTGTTTATCCAGGTCATTCTCAGTGTCTACCAAAATATGTTACAGCTATTTCATACAACACTGTTTTGTTCGCCGCTTTTATGGCGTGCATTTTATGGCGTTTATGGCTCCTTATTGTTGTAAGCCTAAAGCTTTTTACAGTGGAACATCGTACCTTACTGATACTCTGAATGCCTGATGGATCTCTTAGCCTCAACAAGCTAGCCAATGATTTAGTCGTGATGGTCCCAATTTGGCCTCAAAACGAGGCGATGTAATTAAAATCATGTACGACAGTTCGCCATGAAACCCACAAAGCTACTGAGAATCAAGCCCGAACGATGTTATCCCCGTATCCTCCTATCTTAAGTGCAACGGGTGATCAGCTGTTTGCTGAGCACTTGAGCGAGTGCTTGCCTGCTGTAATGACGCCATGTTCTTCCCAATAACCTTAGGACATATGATTTGATCTAGAGGTTGATATATTTGCCAGTGCCGACAACGGTTGTGACACAAAGTAAACTTATCTCACAACTGTTGACTGTGGCTATCTATCATAAAAGCCTGGTCAGAACATGGTCTCCATATGGTATTTAGCAGTTGATCGCGCTTTAACTAATGAAGCATACATTTTCCATTTGTACGGGCCATTCACGAGCCTTCTCCATAGGATTACGTCGTTAAAGTCTAAATATTACGATTGTCGAAACGAATTTCTTCGGAATAACTTTGCTTATTTATTCACATACCTTTTGATGTTATAAACGATAAAATAAATTTGTCTCAAAAATGAAGGTTAACTGTATAGCCTGCACGACGGCCTATATCTGACATTATACTTGAAAAGTGTGCAGTTGATTTGGGAAAAGGATGTATCTTATCATCTGTTCACCACAAGGCCTACTAACGCTCTGAAACAACTGACTATATGTGACGAGAAAGGTTGCGATACAAATCAGATTTATCACATACACATTTAACAAGCTTAGATTAAAAAGTTGTTTGTTTATTTGATTGCCCTACTGAAGAATATATCACTTATTCTGCTGAGGTTAACATTGAAAACCGACAACCCTACGCAGGATCATGGCATACCTTCCCACGTACCCTACTGGCTATCTTGTATGTAATATAAGCTGGGCTCCGGGATTTGGCAAGCGATTTCATGATCGAAGATGATGTATCACATTTTTTATATCACTGTTTATCAGTTATAGTTAGCACCAATGTCTTTGTACAAAAAGTAAATGAAGGGAAATGTTCGTAACACGCAGGTGTACAGTAAGGTTCAGGCTATATGTATGTATGTGGAGTGAACCATTTAGGAGGGACAACGCACATAATCAATATGTCAGGCTGTTTAGGCTAATGATTGAAAGTGTGATGTAGTGACGAAGCCAACAGGGTCAGTTAAGAGAGAAATCGTGTTAGCGTTCGAACGACAAACGTGCTCATAAGTCATCTTCACGGCCGCGCTTGAAGCTCGTTATATTGGTTTACCAAGCAGAGTGCCCATTGTCTTGGAAGAAAGGCTGTTGCATAGTCGGCCAGTTCCGCAGTTGGTACGTTCGTCAACTGGCATAACTATGGATATTGTATGTATCCTTGCCTGAACGGCCTCCAGAACCGGGCTGTTCATCGCTATAAGCCCACGGCTCGGCTCTGCCGGGTATTTCTCTGACCCTACAGTGGCTGCTCGAATGATCATCGCTCGCCAGGACGGTGCGGAAGAGACTGTAGCATGTTGACGGGGGCGGGCATTTTCACCTGACGCCCGGATAACCGGGAAGAACGTTGGCTTGAGCTGAACCTCAATCCGGTGGAGGATGCATACAACCAAACACCTGCCGCTCGGGCTCCGTATGGACGCCATTTTCATAAACGACTCTTCCAGCTTCCCGCCATAGACTGGTGTTAATGTGTATGTTTGTACTCCAGTGAAGAACATGCTGCCGTGTGCGCTGTTGTCTCCAAATTGCGTGTAGCATGCCTCGGTGTTGCGCTCCCTTCTGTGCGCCATGAGACAGGGCATGTCCGAGGACGAGCTGTCTCTACCCATCTTGTCTGTCTGACTGTCTTTCTTCTCTTAACCAGACACATCAGCTTTGTCTTCTCGTTGCACGACGATTCCGCCGATTTCCTTCAGGAATATTTTTCCTCTCCAGACAAGATTTCAGTGGAGGTAAGATAACGCTCTTTCAACTCAGTCTCGTTTCCTATGTTACAATGTGACTAACTGCTCTTAATTTTGTACATTTCATTTGGAAATTGAAAAGCCTGAATAGAAGTTGAAGATGCAATTTTAAACCCATGTAAAACACAAGGTCGACCAAGTAACTCATATACACCTGAAAATTAAAGTTAGTACCCGGTATATTCAAATCCAGATAACACTGCCCAACCACGTATGATAGCAAGACTTAGGGTAGAACTTACTTGACTTTCCTGATTTAATTCGCTGTCTGATACAGCATATTGTATTAAGTATTCAAAACTGCATAGACATGCTCGATATTCGAAAGCCCCTATCGTACGGAAAGATCCTCAGCGTATCCTAGTTCGTAAAACGGTTAAATACCTCTAAGTATCCCTATTTAAGATTATATTGACGGATTAAGTTTATTTTACGACCTCTAACTAGGCTGTTGTAGGAACGACGAAAAACACAAATGCGATTTTGTTTTAGAGCGAATTACGTGACAATTTCTTCAGTTCAATGCAACTACACCGTCTCACACCAGCAACCATTGTCGATCGCGAACATGACTTTAATAGCTTTAAGACATCTAGGGGAATCGGATCATTAAAAATTGGCCGAAATTTTCCCTTGAAAACCATACGTCCGTTTTGTACCCCGCTGTGACTGACTCGTTTCCCCAAAAATAACATTCTGGAGTGGGAACTGTTATTGGATTGGATTTACATAGTCAGGTATGTAGCGGTAATTGACCACCGGTATGCAGGCTGACACTGAAATATTCCCTCCTGAGCTATTTTCTGGAAAATTGATTCTCTGTTATCTGCTTTATTACTATTTACATTTTCTACAATTATACTTACATAAGCCTTAATTGACAACCGTTATGCAGTCATATATTCTTTTTTTTCTGAAAAATTGATTCTCTGTTATCTGCTATATTACTATTTAGAATTACAATTACATATAACAGCCAGTAAAGCTGGCTGCTTCCTTATATTTGTGCCATCTAGCGAGAGCAATGTGAGGCGTCTTGACTGACACCTGTCGTTGAGTTTGTCGATGTTTCTCTCGTTTGAGTTTTATACAGTGAGCAAATGTGAATAACCCAGTGAACATGGGCGTGTTTCTCGATACCTGCATAGCTGCTTTTGTAAATAGCTACCGGAAGCCGGCATCCTCGCTGAATTTGTACATTTGATATGAACAAGAATGACTTCTACGCGAGGTTCCCAATAGCCCTTGTCCCGTGAGCTTGTTCGTGAATCCAGCTTTCGAATGTTTTTTTCGCGGGTGTACGTCAGGAGGCTTGCCATTTACCTGACGAATTGCGGTGGTTTTCCTGACTACAGTAAAACACTCATAAAATGAACATCCGTCTATAGGGTCAATGGCCATCGATTTCGTTTGAATCACTTTAGACCCGTCTGCCCGAGGTCCCTAAACAAACAGTTAGGCTGGCTCTAGTATCCACTGTATATGCATAACGAAAAAGATCAAATATATAAGTATGAAATATGATTAGACGTGTTGACCTTGTCTACTAGCCATCCTGGTCTAATCGTGTTGTGAAACATAAACCCTGCACAAACATGTCAGGCCTTTCTCCTCCCGCCATTTGTTAACGTGGCCGGTTTGAAACATTTATCAGCGTTTGTCGAACGTAAATCCCCCGGCGACTTGATAAATGCTCGCTTATCCCACTTGGTGGCAGAGGTGGTTATTCCGCTACAGCCTGTTAAGCCGGTTGGAGCTGTAGATACCCCACAGCTCTCCGCCATAAAATTAAAGTGTAGTTTAATGAAACCTAACCTCATCAAAGGACAGTGTTATGGTGTTAAGCAAGTCTTGATTTAACTATGCGATGAGCTATCCCTGACGTAATTATGACGTTTGTGTGCTTGAGTTTACAGATGTTACATAGTATTTGAATGTCCCATCATGCAGAAACAGAGAGCAATTACAACCTGTTTCCAGGTTATCCATTCGCGTCCTATTTCATGTTGTATTTCGCCCCTTATTATTCAGTGTGCTTTGCACGCTTGAGCACGGCGCACAATGTCACAATCAATTGTACCTAAAACAACTTTCTTTCTTCTAACATTGTAAGCCCCTTTTTTAAACATTTGTCTCACGCGAGAAAATCACCTGACCTTTTTTTAATTTAGTTGTTTTAGTGATGGGTCACATGTGTAAGACGAAAAGCCCTCATTTAAACAAGTGCTTGGAAACAGCAGCCAGAAACTTCTGTACAGAAGGCCATACATCGTTATTAATTATGCGAATACAGCTTTTACCGAAGGCAAATGCCTTCGACATTTATAATTTAGAGTGTTGTTCGCCGCAGGTGGCACAGTATGCTTCAATTTAGATTGCAGCCTGATAACTGGTTATCAATGGCTGGACCAGATGTTATCAGGGTTTTTTTCCTTTGAAATAACAAAAGTATTTTGTATACCCCTTTCACATACGTATTATTTATTTGTTCATTTGATTGTTGTTTAACGTCATATTAAAAATCAAATTGGAGAATAAACATAAATTTGTTTTTGGCTCTTGAGCACTGAAGGAAATGTGGCATATCTCAGGACAAACCCAACTCATGCTGGCTTCCTCTCTGGCCGTGCGTGGGAAGGTCTTCCACCAACCTGCGAATGGTCGTGGGTTTCCCCGGGGATTTGTATTCACCCACCATAATGCTGGCCGCCGTCGTATAAGTGAAATATTCTTGAATACGGCGTAAAACACCAATCAAATAAATAAAAATAAATAAATCATAAGAAACCACCAGTTGCTGACTGCAGGCACCTGATAAAATTAGCAGTGATATGCTGGGAAGCCCACCAGGTGCTGGATTAGAAATTGTGGCATTATTTGGAGCTTTCCCGCGGGCCCCTGCCCGGCTTCCTCCCACCGTAATTCTGGTGGCCGTAGCAATATTATTGAGTACGGCTTATAACTTCTATCAAATGAAATAAATAACGTATTGGATCTTTGGCAAATTTGTTATAATTTGAATCCATCCCGCGCTGGCTACTTCCGTTAAAGTCTGTTCCTCAGGCGCGAAATAGTACAGGAGAAAGGTCATAGTGGTAAATAGTAAATTGAACAGCTATTTCGTGTCCGATTCATTTCTAGTGATACACGATTTCGTCTGCGACTATTTGGCTTATTCAGAGTGATGTAATTCGAACTCATTTGCTGAATGATAGAGAATGCTGTGTCTAAATGAAAACTTTTGAGATTATAAACATAATTAATCAACGCAAGCTATTGTTGTAAAGCTTATTTTTCCATTGAACCTGAATAATTTGAGGAGGAGCCAGTTCTCTTTCGATTTCTCTATTGAGGAATAAAAATTTAGCAGTACATCCTCGGATTTCAGTTTGGTTTTCAAGCCCTCAATTGTGTTGATTGTCTGGAATTAGTGATGCATGCCATAGACAGACGACCCATTACCCGCCAGCGCAGGTCGTAGGCTCTGGTCAATGAGGTTGCAGCTAGGTTCTAATCTAGCTGTCATTGTTTTCGCTATGACTTAATATCAAGAAGTAACTTTCGAAGGGAACTTTGCAAGCCTGTTTCTTCCAACCACAAACTTGACCACATTCGTATAAACAATAGAAAAATCATATGTTTGCCGTGAAACACCAGTCAATTAAATAAATATATCCAAGGAACTCTTTTTCATCATAATAATGATTGGAGCGTCATTCTTAAGAAACTTTATTTTGCCCATTGTTCTCGCAGTTTCTACATTCAATTCCTAAAGATATTTACTCTATCTAGCAGCTTAATAAATACGGAAAGACGACTCACGGCTTTGTACTTTACTCGAAAATGATTGTTATTGTTTAGTTCAAATTTTAAAGAGAATGTGTACTAATTACAGTCTCCCAATTTATGTCATGTCAGTAATTTACTGTACAACCCATCTTGCTGACTATAGCGGTATAACCATTGCAACAGTGTGCTATGTTACAGGAGTGTACTCGTCGCATGAGACCGTGTCTGCCATGGGAGAACGACTGTTGTCCAGGATTGCAGTGTACGAATTACGCTGGAAGATCCTGTGAGTACGACCACGAGATGTGTGTCTGCACCAGGCGGAAATCCGGCATAGATGCCCACATCGAGCAGAGAGATTTTTTATGACGGCGCGTTCAGGTTTCTCAGCCATGCCGAATGGGATATGGTTTAAACTCGTCACGACAGGATTGAGAAACATTTACGAGTTAGGCGACAGCAACCCATGGAGCGATGTTTGAAATAATTTATAGAGAGGAAATCCAAAGCTTTTGTTACATCGTGTGGAGACGACCTAACCAATTACCTGCCACTGCCGCCAGGTGGCGCTGTTCGCTTAATTCAGCACTTTCAATGCGCGAGGCGTGTGCCGGGGAACCAGATTAGAAGACAATATGCTTGCCTAACATTTTCAACGAATATTTGCTTGTCCAATGTTTTTTGTTGTCAGAAAATGTTTTTCTGGACATAAATGACGGTCATCTTGGCTGAAGTGGGTTACTAAAAGTTTTTCTTACACTTGCCAACTGTATGAATATCGCAGTGAGAACTATTGAGCTTTCATAGAATATGGAGGTCTCGCGATGTAACGGCAAACTTTGGGAATCAGAGAATATGTCTTCTTGTATATAGTTCTTCCACATGTGCTGACATTTTTCTGGAATAACACAAGGCCAGACCCAGCCTTATTCCAACCAATGCTGTCGTGTACGAACACATTTTATGGACAAGAAGCATGCGTTACACCTAATACTGCACCGACGGGTGAAAACACTTTTGGGGATTGATGCTTGAAGTCAATGAAAGCCGAAGTTCTGTGAAAGATATGCATGAAGCCGTTTGGATATATGTAATGACTTTTCTGTCAACAAGAGCACCCATTACTGTATATCGGCACACTAATTCCAAACGTTTGTCACCTTGCCGATATATTCAATGCTGCTAATATGCCTTCCAACAACGGAAACTATCAGTCGGAGTGTGCTTCTCGTTTACGATAATCGAGACAGAGAACACAGTATGACCGATTTACAAGGTAATTGCAGTAAGAGTGGGTTTTACCGATAATACAGCAGGGTTAATATCTCTAGAAAAGGCTTATTATTGCCAATGAGCAATGATATACTGAGAGGAAATAGCCATTATGTCTGCAGACTCGATGCCATTCACACAGCGAAGATGAACTGCTGTACGCAAACGATTGCAGTCGTGTAGAAGAGCAGCCCGACATCCTTAAATGTTGTGTCTTCTTAAATGAATTCATGTGCCTTTCGTGGTTTGCTCAAGACGAGGTGTTTACAGGTCTTTTATCTTTACACGTTTTATTGTCATGAAGCACCGTTCCTTTATCTCTTTCAGCACACAGTACTTTTTGGAAACAAGAAATTGCACGGTTTGATTCAACTGAATAAATGATGTGAAACCCTTGGGAAATTCATCATAGGAATTTAATATTATTTCAACAAATGAAAACATATTCATTACACATCTGTTCAATTGATTGACTGATTGAGATCATCCCCGGGTAGGGACATACCAAAGGCCTTATGAATAGTACTTGTTGCTGCTTCGCTTGACTCTCAACAGTGAGAGATTAGAGCAAGGAAAGAGCACTACTTGTCCCCAATTGCGGTATGATGTACAAACAACCCAAGCATACACATATGCATAGGGATTGATTAATTTAAAAAGTATTAAAATAAAGCCTTGGGATTTACTTTTCCTTTCACCTACACAACAAGTTCAATTAGATGCTGATTTTGAACTTCATATGTTCTGAGCAATAATAACCAGTTAATGTGTCGATGTAAGGCCAACTGATCGACGAGACGCTTTCTGGATTAGAGGATTGCAAGAGCTATTTCAACCAAATGGACTTCAGATGTTTTTGTATCTGTACATTATCAAAGATTATCATGTTCTCTGGTAAATGACAAAGAAACAAATAATGTAACCTTAGTTATTTAGGAACACTGATGGAAGCAGACCTGAACGGTCACAGACATTTTTCCTCCCACCATAATGCTGGCCGCCGACGTAAAAGTAAAATATTCTTGAGTACGGCGTAAAACACCAATCAATTAAATAAATAACTCTATGAATGAACTTCTGATAAGAAATTGTGATGAGGCTCCAAGGGGCGCCATGGTAGAGGGACCGCAAACACTGTGTTGCGTCACCATGAGGTTAAATGGCAAAACAGGGTTCGGGTGGCGTATGTGGAAGCAGAATATGGAAGTTTGAAACCTTCCCTACTAAAATCAGATTTATCCAAACTGTGGAACATTGTGTTTATGAATGTAATTTTCTTCTTTTTTTCACCTCGTGTTCAATATACATTGGCGCTTTCCAATTTTCTCGTGAAAAGTTGCATAGGACTACAGTAGATCTCCAGCGAGACAGACACCACTACATCTGTAAATCCTCTTCTGTTGCTTAGATATCCGTCATGTCGATATTAACCATCTGTTGTGTCCTTGTATTCCATATTAACATGATGCTTCGCAGTTGTGGGACATTGGAAGCCATATCGTACACTCACCTGGGCTAATAAAAAAAAACATGCAGGATTTAACACCAAGCTATAACAACATGCGGTAAGATCACGCACTTTGCTTATCATGGCTCGGGGAATACTGCCTTATACTGCAGTAACCCACCACTCTTGTCTGACCATGTCTTGGAATTAATACAGTTCATCTCACTTAAGTTCAGCCAACCGAAGATCCGCTCCCTTTCGTGAAAAAGCTCATCCAATAAACTTTAGCAATGAAAACGAATGTTCCTAAGATATCTATTTTTTTAACAATGTTCAAATACATCTCATATCAATACTCAACAGCAAATTTAGAAATAACGACAGATATGTTTCTTGTATTAGGTGCAGTAAATATACAGTCCAGTGATTCGATCTCCATCACACCAAAATGACCACCGTTACTTTGATGTAGGGCATAACCAGTTCATTATAGTCTTGTATACCAAACAAGTTCATCTTAGCTGTCACATTCCTCTCCACCAGCCAGTCTGCTATCTTCCGTGCTCGGCAGGTCTGATCAAAATAATCAAATCGAGACGGGTTCAGCCACATTATATCGGTTTTCATGGACGACAGGATCGGGTAAAGGGTATTTATTTTTGTCAGAATAATGAATGAGAATTGTCGCTTATTAATTCCTGTGCTTCGCTTTGGCGTATTGACAAATCGTATTTGACTGGGTCAGCCCAGTTTGGTGTCACTAACAGACAGTTACCTGATCATTAGTTTACTTTTACAATGTTTAGTAGCATGTAGTAACGCGTAAAGCTATTGGGTTATGTCTGCTGGTTGAAAGTAGACACTTGCGTTATGCATTCTTTGGGAATGGATGAATTGTTGCATGAAGCTGTCATATCATTTTTCATTTTATTTCATTTCATTCACAACATTAATATAACAGAAGTTATATTGCACATTGCACATGTGTATAGTGAAAATTCATTTAATAGGTGAAAATGTGTCATTGTGCATGTAACCTAGACAAATGGAGATAGCTGATGAAGACAAATACGGAGCTTTCGTGTAGTGACTTCCAAATTACGACATGATGGTGACGTCCACTTGTACCTTGACCTCGCTTTACGGCAAGCTGGGTTAAATCTGTGGTTCGTAGATCCTGACGAATTTATGTTTAATAATTTGTTCTTGTTTCATGACGCGCATATCTCTGTTCACACCAAGATTTGCACATGTGTTGTTCATATTTCTTTTTAAGGAACCTTTTCAACGATAAATACGATAATATAGAATTAATGTTCTTATTGTTTTTAAAGCTCTAAGTCGCTCGTAAGAAGGCCACTATTCGGAAAAACAAGGACTTACAGGAAGCATTAGTTTGCTTTGTGTTTGGGATATACGAATCTGGAGGGTACAGTTAATGTTTATACCTATAAAATGCTTTGATGAAATTCACATTCTCAGTGATCAATTTTGTCCCTGTACTAAGGATCGGCTTGCGTTATGATATTTTGTGCGCTGGAAAGTTTTGAGAAAATCCTTGTTTTACGACGGTGATGCTGGTCGGTTCCAGATACAATCTTATCAAGGCCATCGGTAAATATTGATCTCACTAACACACATTGGACTTGAGTGACACGGATATACAATATATTTCTCTTTCCAAGTTGATGCCTTTTGTGTGTCGACTAACACTATGGGACTAAAATTCGTAGTATTTACAATGATCAGTTTTCTAACTGAATCCCATTTCTCAGAGGCATAATTCAGCGTTTTGTATGGCCATCAATTACATCGATGTACTTTGTTGATAAATCCACACATTCTGACTGCATCACTTACAAGGCTACACGATACTCCTTTCCGAGGAGTATATCTAGTCCATTGGTCTCTAACAACCGCGTGTCGGGTACCGAGCACAGGATGTGTCGAGTTCCCGCTAGAAGAGCTTTATAGATTGACTTAAAAGAGACCGGCCTGTTTTCAAGGTGTTGATCCTTGACGATCCATCAGAGTTGTGTCGAGGTGATGCCAGAACGGGGGAGTAACACGAGCTTCAATCGATCTGAAACCAGCGAGAGTAACTGATATACAAGACAAACAATTCCGCTTTGCTCAGCTGCTATCCCAAGCACGCGACTTTAACGGATACATATATGGACGACACGACTCCATTATTCTCTGACCCGCTTAGATGTCAGAGCAAACTCAATTTAGTCCTGGTGTCTGCCTCCGCTGATACAGTTTCGTGTACCTACTCTAATGTTTCAGATGTATAAAGTAAAAGATTTTCATTATTCATAAGATGAGACAGATCCCGTGGAAGAAAAGAGCTTGCTTCAGCTTGCGCTGCCGTTTACTTTATCAGGTTTTTATAAAATACATGAGTTATCGATCACAAAGCAATGCACGATCTTTACATAACAAATAAGTATAGAGCAGTAGAGGAGATATGTTCTCTGGAAGTCATCATCACAGTGCCACGCGCCGATATCATGAAGCGATGGGGCTATATCAAGAGGCGACGGACGTGGGAAGGTCTACCAGCAACCTGCGGATGGTCGTGGATTTCCCCCGGGCTCTGCCCGGTTTCCACCCACCATAATGCTGGCCGCCGTCGTATAAGTGAAATATTCTTGATTACGGCGTAAAATACCAATCAAATAAATAAATAAATAAAAAAAGAGGAGACGCTGCGATGGTACTTGTACGTAGTGATGACATAATAGCACGAAGAGAAGACATGGCGATACGAAACGTGGACAAGGCGATACGAAGCGATGTTATAGTGGCCATGGAATCGTAACATCATGTCATTCGAGGTGTCATACCATTCCTTATTTAAACATTTTAATGAGAAAATCGCACATTTTTTTTAGCGATCAATTCATTGCATGTACATGTAAATGTGTCAAATGTGGTAAATCGCACTTTGGCATTTTTTAAAAGCGTCCAAGTCCTAGTTGTGTTTTTTAACATAGCTCAACCATTTAGAGCATATAGAGCTCTTTTTATTCATCGATAACAAATTTCTGTCATGTGACCCCAAATATGCGTGAAATTGCGCTTTTTCGCACAAAATTATACATTGCAGGAAAAGGGTAAGACCAGATTCATGAGAACGTCAACATTCATCATGCATACATACATAGATTATTCAAAATCAGACGTTTTTGGTCACGCGACGAATTCGGTATAGTTCAGTAATACCTGGTGTCACGACCACCAGCATATAAATCATAAATAGCCTCCAAGTTTTGGTCCTCTGTAACAACATACCAAATTACAGCTTGATACGTACAGTGGTTCTAGAAAAGACTGCTAAAGGTTTTCGTCACCAAACAAAATGGCGAAAAAAGTAAATCACACCGGAATACCATTTGTTTACGGTGGCATAACTCTTTTGTTTTTGACTACACATGAGTAGTTTGGTGCAGTATGGACAAACAGTTTTTTTTCGGGAAATGAGTAGAAAGTGGACGCAAAGAACGATAACAATACCCTTCAAAAATAGGTCATCGCGTGACTTAAACGACCAATCACGAGTTTCCACAGTTCTTGACCAGTTTGAATAAAATTTGCAAACGTGGTACCCCCAGTGGTCTTGTACAGGCATATCAATTTTCAGTACAACTGGATATGCGGTTCTGAGGGGGGATGTCTAGATTTCCACACTTATCCAATATGGTGGCTAATAAAAGTGAGTCATAGTTGGGTAATGTTTAATAAGTCAGCAGTTAGCCCAAGTGATTAGGTATTGATTTGATAAAACGTTAACTGCTATATACACAGTTTTCTCGCAAAACGACGAAAAGCAGTTTTCGGAGAAAAGAAAATAATTTTAGCAAAAAGAATAGTCTTCCATCCTGTATCCGAACAGATAAAAAAAGGATTCAAACCTGAATGACTTGAACCTCAAATGATACTCCAGGATTGTTGAAACACTGAAGCTGCGAAGCGATGGCACGATGGTAAAAAAAAGCAATGCCAGCACGATGTCATAGAGCGATAACATCATGGCATGTTAGAACAATTTGATGACATCATGGTACGAAGCGATGGTAGAATGGTATGAAGCCATTGAACGATGATATGTCATGGAATGGTGGTACGAAGCAATGATAGAATTCTACGTCATTGTGCCATGGCTTCGTACCTATGTCCCAAGGCCTCGTACCGTCGACCATTCTCATTGTATCATCGTGGCCTCACTTACCATGACTTCTTGTCATCTGACCATGGCTTCGTGCCATTATCGAGCGATACTACGATGACACAATCATGGTACGGCTTCCAAAACATCCCGTTATAATTCCCGTAGGACTGGTCAGTGTCTGTGCCAATGTCAATGTCATTCCAATTGTAAAGCGAGGAAAAACGCTGAATCGCCTGACTGCTGGAAACATCTGTCGTCCATCCAAATAGTGCATGGGGTATAGGGCTGGAATATGATTGGAATTTAAATCACGCCCTTACTATATCAAGTGTGATTTCATGATAACGGAACGACGATATCAGTATATAACCTGAGAATTGGAATCACCATATAACGTCAATGTCGTTAATGATAAAGTCGTGTTTATTAGCTCAATATCAGGTCATACGGTAATGAACTGTTGATCCACTGCAGCTTTCTCTTTAGTATATTACGAATGTCTGTGTAATGCAGATGTGGTATACTTATGTGTGTGTGAAACCAAGCTGAGGGACGACATGTACCTCTATTTAATACGTCACACGACGAGGAAACACTCAGTTTTAGGCTTGTAATACGAACTTTTCGTTACATATATGCATGTGTCTTTGGGGCTGTATCTCCTATACCGACGAGGAATCATCCAGTTTTTGTACAGTTAATTTCTTGCTCTAGCCTTTCAGTGCTGAGTGCCAAGTGATGCAGCAACACGCACTATTTTTGGCACTTGTATTTGCTATTACTCGATCCAGCTCTTCGTAACAATGCGAATACATGCAGTCAACGCAAAGTTGCGGATGGTAGCAACATAAATGTGAATGAACATACTAAAATATTTATTCTTGTGTACTTCATTTCCTATTTGCTGTGTCATGTGTAACATATAAGAGAAATTATAGGCGTAATTAAATCTATTCTGTTGCACAGTTTGAATCAGTTGCCCTTTTACAAATTTTTATGTATATTTTCTTGTTTAATATTTATATGCATATATATAATCACTAATATCACAATTTTGACCATATCTATATTCTCATGTTCCCAGGATTTGTATTGCAGCTGTCGTACATTACTTTCTTTGCCTATTATCTCCTGTTTTAATCAGACTGTTATGAAACCGCAATGAATAGTAACCAAGAAGTCTAACACCCGATTTTTTGCTATATGCAAAAAATATGTTCGGCAGCTATCTGCTTTATTTAACAAATTTATCCACGCCAGATGTCACCTTGGTATTACACTACAATAATGTGCTTGGTGTGTTTTCTTATCTGTATTCCAACAAGAAAATGAAGTGAGGTGGGGCTTGACTCATGAATATACCGCAGGTGTTACAATATCCGAGTTCAGTGTTATGCATGCACCACAACACAGTTATCCACGTCACTATAACACATATATGGTCTATATGTATCGTAATTGGAGATTTCCTATAATACCTATAGCAAATCTCGCGAGCACAAACGTACAATGATTGTTCTGTGTACATAATAGAGTGGACAATAACCGTATTTCACCATGAGCTGCTGCGGATAATCTTACCATGTACACCGTTAAGTTAGTTCTTCGGTCACATTGGCGGATTAATACAATTACAGAGGGCAGGAGACGAACTAAAGCCGAGTCTGTAATATTGGCTTGATTGTACAGTGCCACACCAAGAACAAACAATTCATGTTGAATCCAAGGGCTGCCCAGATTGATCGACAATCTCACACTGCAGAGAGACGTCACTCCTCTATGAAAATATTGACGGGTTAGAGCCAATAAAAAGCTACTCTGATCGGTTATAAAAATAAATTCTTGTAAAACTATCGATGTTGGAGAAATTGCTTTGACACCCGCTGAGCGCTTTATTGTGGCGGTGGTTGGTGAGAACACGCATGGTAGCTACTGGCTACAGGTTCAATAAATACGCTATTACATGTACCAATGACTGTTCTGTGTTAGACACAGCAAATATAATTAGATAATTCGCCAGTAAGTCAACTTTTCAATTAACCTCAGATCGTTATTAAGCATATCATCATGAGATATTTGCAGACAGTGCTCGCGCTAGTTCGTATGAAACCCCTTAATTCATCGTGTTCCATCAGCACTAAATCGATTCCCCGTTGCAAATATGAAACAGCACGGTATTACAGCTGAATGATTTCATTAAACAAGTGAATGACGAATTTGGGTTTTGGATTAAAAAAATGTTAGTTCCAGTTTTAAATAATTGGTGAGGTTGCTTAGCTCCCCCAAACTATTCGTGCACATTTGGAACATGGCGCCAGGCGCCGACACCTGCAAATAGCGCCAACTTTTTCCCTTTGTTCCTTGGATAAGTGAACATAACTTTGTATATATGGCAAATTATTTATTCCTTTCTTGACATTAAAACATAATACTATTACTTTCTGTTTTGGAAGTAAAGTAGCAATGACACATACAGAATTGTGAGCCATCTGGATTTGGCTATCACTCTTTAGCCTCCGTCAAACAGGTAATAACTTATATATAATGCTAGATTATAAGTAATGTATTGTATTAATTTATTGCATGTCTTGGCCCATGTATTATTCTACATAATGACCCATGAAGGAATGCGACAGTTTTATGTGGGTGAGAGGAAATCGGTGGGACGGCGTAATCCAATGATGATTGGGATGTTTCCTGAAAACGTGGTCTTTAAGTGGTCACCAAGGCGCCATTAAGAAAGGCTGGGATTGAACCCACGGCTTCATGTGCCAGTGGTTTGCAGAAGCGCAGTCTACCACAGAACCATGTCCCTCTCTTGGTGGTCGATTTGTATTGCTGCATGAGTAGCCTTCATTATAAGTGACTTTACCCTTTACTGCGTCATGGACTGGTTTCGCAGCGTCTTGGAGGAAAACGCATAAAAACCAGTCCTATGTATTTTAGACAAAATGGCTCTTGGCATATTGGTTTATTTTCTAAGCAATGCTCTTAACACTGTTTCGCGATGTTCTACTGACAGCTTTCTAGCGCGGTAATGGCAAGCCGGTAAAAAGCAAGTCCATTTGTTGAATGCTTTCTTTATGTTTTTTCCAAGAGCAACGAACTGATTACTTCGACAACTCCACATGGTGGTTTGTGGACTCGACGTTGATATATCACCAAAACATTGCTTTTCACTGCATATACTGCAAACTTTTTTATATATATTTTTCTACTGCTATACTTCATTATATCATCCGCCACACCGGCTTTTGTACTTGAAAATAAGATATACACTGAAGTGATATTAACATACATTTTAAACGTTGCATTGATTCCTTATTTGAGTGTTCTCTGAATCAAACACAATGAAGAAATAGAGGATCTCCAGCGAGTGACCCGGTTGTATCAAATTTATTAAACGAGAGTTAAACAATTTTTGACTCGTGTTTAAAAAATTTCGATAAATTTAAACAGCCTTTACTGAAATCATTTTACGAACAATGTTCACAAAGCAAGGACCGCGTGGAGCCACGGGATAAATCAGTGACGGCGTCACGAGTGTGTAGCGTGCCTGCAAACTTGTGTGAGAACATAGCAGAAATGCGCCTACACATACCGACGAGATCATTCAAAATCTTCAATGACAACATCATTTTCTTACGTAACAACTGATGAAACTGATAAACGCATTTCCAACGTATCTTTGGCTGCAGTCAACAAATCCCCACACGTTTACACTCATTGCAGACGACAATTTCGCATCGTAAACAAAGACGTTCGGCACGTGATACATATATAGCTTTTGATTGACTAATTTTTGTCAATGAACTGTTGTGAACCAATCAAGCAGCTCTCAAAATTGTTGACTGAAGGTCCTATAAAATATTTATCCAACCCCCTTTATCCCATGTCCTTGGTCTTATTTATGAGATAAAGAAATTTATCGAAAAAGAAGTGCTTTCTACTTCATTTCATTTGCCTTTCAAACTACGACAGAAGTAATGTTTAAGCAAGACAAATTCGTAGAGAGTAAGAAGCCCGGCCTTTTAAATTCGTTTATTTCGTACGTGATCGACTATATTACTGGGCCGTTCTTCAGATACTTTAGATAATAGTTCGGCCTGGTAATTTTCCCAGATATACATGTTTTGAGAAGATCCGCGTACTTGGCTATCTTTTTTCCCGCGGGGTAGCGAGTAAATGGATATGAGAACGTCATTTTTAAAAGGTTTCTGGAAAACTGTCTCTTTTGAAAGTCTTAGAAAGCACTTTTGTTGATAGCTATGTTTAACCTAGAAGCGTGTATACCACAGAGTCCGTATGATCGTGAGCCGTCCGCTATCTGCCCAGACACCAATTACCACGTCTTTATTCTGACTCTTTATCCTTTACTACCATCACACGGATTTGGTGTACGCAATTGCTCTGTCAGCCAGTCTGAACATTCTCATGTCATATTAGCTCCGCACTAGCATGTATTTAGCAAAGGTTTAGGATTTTATTGACATTAGTTTGTTGAAGGTGGAGCGGTAGATGAATATCTGGATCAACCAACCATATAACATTATGCCCCCAACTCCATTACCATGAAAATGTGCAAAGGCGACGCATGACAGAAACGAACGCAAAAGCGCATTGACACGGACTGTTTTTTTTTTTGTACTGTGCGTCAAGTTTCCCAATGTTTGTCACTCCCTATTATGGGATCTCTGTAATTTGGTAACAGACATTCAGTGGCTCATTAGCCCCAAAATTTGCACAGACTGTAATAACTGTCATTTTTAATGTGGACGCTATTTGAAAAACTCGTTTGCCGTATAGCTAAGAATATTGTGCACAGTCATACGATGCAATGACCTTGAAAGTGACATTTTGAGAAGGAAGCAAGGACTGGTCAATTTGTGTCAGTATATCATGGCACCATGTTTAGTATTGAGACACCATGGTGATATAACAGCCAGGAAACGGATTCTGTTTTCTGACCGTCTGGGGTCAGGGAACGTGCGCTTCATCCAAGATCGCTTTGGCTTCACTGAAATCGTCTACGGCCGGGGAACGTACACTAAATCCAAGATCCCTTTGGCTACACTGAAATCGTCTACAGTCATGGAACACACGCTCCATCCAAGGTCCCTTTGGATATACTGACATCGTCTAAGTTCAGGGACCAGACGCTCCATCCTATATCCCTTTGGGCACACTGAAATTGCCCAATTTAAGCAACGCGCGTTCCACTCAAATGTCGTCCAATGTCAGTGGACTCCCGTTTCAGCCAAGTTACCTCTGGTTACATTGAAATAAACCAGTGGGGAGGCGCTTTCCATAATTCCCGCGCTCGCTACACTAAAGTGGGATGCATGTTCCCCCAAATTCCTGCTGATGGTCTCTGAGAGGCTCTCACTCGTTACATTAAATTCGTCTTATGTCAGAGGACGAACTTTCCACCCATTCCCACAAGGAATCATGACCTGGCTACACTGAAATCGTCAATGTTTCCTCCATTCGTAAAACTTGACCGCTGTTATACAATGTGACGTATGTTAACAAAATTCAAGTGGACAAGTCATGTTACATGAAGTTCATGGAAAAATAATCCGCCATAGCTCGGCATCGAAGAATGAAAAAGATTACCACCTAGACGTAGACGTCCAAAAGCTTAAATGCACGGAGACCTTTCACTACAACAGGACAAAAAGGTATTTCAGATCATGATGGTAGTAAATTGATAGTGATAAATGATACAGAACAGGACGGCCTTTTACTATTCATAAAGACAAATTATTTTCCAAGTTTGTGATATATGTGCTGCAAAAAGTTGGATATTGCCACGAGTGAGAGTTTATAATTACCGTTTAGTGAATATATGATGATTTATACACTGCAGGACTCCATCTGGTGCAAATCCTCTACGGATAGCAATTACATTAGCAACTTGAACTGTGCTCAAGTATTTTGTAGATGCTGTGGGATATTTATTGTGATGAAAACGCCAATCATGATTCTGTTATTAGCAGCAGCAGCCTTTTTATTTAGTTTTTTTTTTTTGGCTGTCAACTAATAATACATGTAACATGTTAAAGACGTAGATCAAGATTAGTTACTAACTTACATATGGATATGCGTAAAAACACGTTTATGCTTGTACAAGTTTGCAGTTCACTTTTCCTTATAACGGTAACACATGTTAAATGTATGCAGTTTTGAAATTACTCCTTTTGTTACGAATATATTCAAATCAATCCAGCATAACGGAAAATATAATGAGTACATGCAAAGCAGTCTTTTTTTTTCATAGGAAATCTTTATTACGAGGAAATTATTTGTTTACATATAAAATCATTTTTACCAGGAAATCGTTTTTTTACAGAGATAATTAGTTTTTCGTAGAAAAAATATCTACTCCTTGGATTTTCTTTGTCACACTCACTACAGCTGCTTGTATGTGAATCATGAGTGTCCGTTATATTACACACCACAATATGAAGTGAAGATAAAGGTTTAGTCCACCATACCACTCTCATCTTCTTGTGTGAGAAATCTTACTGAGGCAAATTTATCATCGACCAGGTAAAATGTACATAATATCCAGTTTGGTCTGTCGTGTAGATTTATTTATTTATTGGCTTGGCTCTTTGCGCCGTACTCAAGAATATTTCACCAACAACATTATCGTGGGAGGAAACTGGACAGAGCTCAGGGGTATGAATATGTATGACTAGCGAGTTTCAGTCTATCATAAAGTTAGTTCAAACTCTTACATAAATGGATCGATGAGATTTAATCTGAAGGCCATGCCATGATTTACGTACATAATAAATATGAGAAATTGTGGGCAACTGATTTGCAGTCCCATCAAGGACTAATGAAAGGTCTTACTTCTAGAGTAGTCAGAAATCTTTGTTTCTGATGCCTATTAGTATTAAACCTGCTATTTGCACCACTTGCCACGGAAAGCAGAAATTTTATCGAAATTGCCCAGTTTGAAAAGAAACCCAGTACACCTCATTATGAACATGCATGCCAAATGTAAAATCGAATAACTTGTATTGCGATCACGGACATTCGATCGGACGAATGGATGTCGTGACGACCTGATGCCCCTTTCATAAGAAAATTATGATGTCTTTCTGCCTCATGTACTTATATTTAACCTTTCTTGACAGAAAAATGGAGATATTGAACGAAAACAAAACTTCCAACATCACGTGAATTTCTACCTCGGTTTAAATTATTTCCACCCAGGTGTAAATTATTTCCACGAAAGTGTAAATAATTTCTACCACGTTGAAGATATTTACACCTCGGAGTAAATATTTTCCCAAGAAAAAACAATTTTCTCTATAAAAAAAGAACAATTCTCTGGTAAAAAATGACTGCCTTTATGTAAAAGCAATAATTTCCTGCGATAAAAATATTTCCTGTGTGAAAAATGACTATCATTGTGAAAAATGACTACCGTTGTGAAAAATGACTACCGTTGTGAAACAGACTTTTCTGCGCTAAAAAGCTATTTTCTGTGCAAACCGATTAACTAACTTTACTGATAAACAGCTGGATAAATAGCAAACATATATAAGCATGGCACGAATAAGCCACCGTAGTTATCTATGAGTAAATAAATAATGTAAACATGGTGTGATATTTTAGTAGATAATAAAGGGAGTAAATGTTTGATCGGGACAAGTCTTTATAAAAATGACTTGAAATCCATGTACCGATTCTGGTCGTGCAAAAAGTTTTAATAGTTTCTCCATTGGCAGAAAGGTTAAGGAATCAAGGTTACAGTTTCAGTTAGTTCATTTCGGAAGTTTCATAACCGGGAATATTATTTCATGCATAATATCCGTAAGGGGTCTTACAAACGATTACGTTATTACTCAGACGGAAATTCAGATGACAGTTTTTTTTTTCTTGATTGGTGTTTTTGACGGCGTCCAACAATATGCTGGGAGAAAATCTGTGTAGACTGGCAAACCTCCAGAGAGAGGAGGGCAGCATGCGCTGGGCTTTCAAATCTCGCCGTATGCTAATGATACGATTTTCAAAAGCTGCAAATCGTATGAAATAGCACTGGCTGCACAAATCGCACCGTGTGAGCGCGGCTTAATGTTGTAGTGACGATAGTAAAGCCATTTAGTGTTCGTTTCACCGTTCCCTTTCCAGGCACCAGAGTTTCTAGACGCGGAAAGCAGCGATTTAAGTGTAATAAACTTTTCTACGAGCTGGACAAAAATAGCCCATCAGCGTAGAAATCTGAATATGAAGCGACAAGCCTGTTTTAATGTGCTCTTCTTATTCTAACTTTGCCTGCTGTGGTAAATGAGGTCTCAGGAGAGAGCATCCTTAACAACCAGCTCTGAAATCTCCCTCGTAGAAAAATCGATTTGGACAGCTGTGTTCAACATGTAACAAATACTGTCCATTGTCCGTTTAATAGAGTATAGACTGTAGTTATGTTTCGTGATGTTGGGTAGAGTCTCACTGCACAGTCCCGCTACGTGGATTGCCGCAAGTTTACGAGACTGTTATGACATCATTTTGCCAATAAACATCGAGTTCATTCCAAGATTGCTCTATTTGACTACTTCGGATATGGTCTAAAATTTGATCGCTGTAATGATAATATTGTCCACTGGTGTAAATTTTCCCGAAAGGAGAGGGAAATGATGTTTACTTTCAACCTTTTTTCTTGGTACAGTACACTGGATTTAGTTTCCAAATAATTATATTTATACGGCTTCTGTGGATAAATTAGATATATCACAGGGCCTTTAGAAAGGCTAAGATAAAATAAAGGTTGATTCTGAATACTTGTAGCATTTGTGTCATTTGTTGACGTATTCACGTAAAACAACGTTTACGTGCTAGACTTTGTCACACGTGCATGTTAAAACATTCTGCAGTGTAAGCAAACCCACGTGGCAGTGAATATAAAGAGGCGTTAGGTTTAGCTCGATCCGTATCAAATACATGCAGCGTGAACAGAAATTATGGAATTCGATGACTGAAACGTCTTGTTATTTAAATACATGTACGTTTGAATTTATAGTTGCTGGGACAATTTATCTGTACTTTGAATGCTCTTTAGTTGTGTTATAATTTTTTATACTGACTTAACGTTCAACGTTCCGTCATAAAAAGGTCAATTTTGTCAAGTATCTTTTTGACATCATAAAACTTTTTTCAACATTGTGAAAGTTATGTCTTGGGGTGAATCGAAACACAGCAATGCGATAATTCAGGATCCTCCAAGCCCCTAGGATACTGAGTGCAAAGCAGTCGTGCAGTTTCAGAGCGAGTGAAATTTAACGCACTGTGGAGGAATTTTACTAATTGTTGTTTTGCACCGCCATTCATGTATGCCCAGCTACACGTGTAGGATTTTGTTGAAGGCAAATTTTGTGTTGCAGTTTTACCCTTTTTCATGAATTCCAGCCCTTCATGTGTACATTGTAATACTGCCTTAAACTTATTCAAAGGCATAGGGTTAGGAATTTCATCAAAGCGCAGTATTAAATATTAAATGCTTTCAATAAGGTTTCTTACTAACCTCTTCTCCTTGCAGTCTTACCATCATCTGAATGCTCTCAAATAGCAAAGTGTAGGTATGTTTATGTTACTGTCATTTAATCGCAAAAGGGAATTCATATCCAGTATTATGATACAGTTTATTTAATCATTGTATTTTTTTTTTGATAACGCCATTCTATTTTTGACTCATGGATGGAGGAAACCGCAGTGATCAAATAAACCACTAACCTTTTTGTAAGTTACTGACGAACGTTCACAAGTGTGATATACATACTTGCATGTTGTTTAATGGTGATCCTCAACGAAAGTTAGATTGTACAAAACAAAAAATACAAGCGTTGTCGACCGCTCCTAATTATTATAATATAACGTAAAACTTAACATTTTAATTGGACATGGCTTCATCTAAAGCCATTGTTTATTTGTTTTACGAATTATTGAAAACATGACATGAAATAGGGCAAATACTGCATTAATTTTTGTTTGACGAATCAATTTATATTTATGTACAACAAAGACCATCATTTGACGGTGCCTAAGACAATGTCAATATAGCCTTCATTTAACTGAGTAAGAGATCGTAATTGTTATTGTACTATAGAATATACAACATCTTAGATTCCACTATCTAGATTATTATAAAATGGATTTCCATAAACAATGGCCCTGAGTTTCGAACCGTCTGAAATGTTACTCAGTTGCCTTTTTTCAGTCTTATCTCCACCATGAAGTATTTGGTACGTCTGCAATCATTTACAGACATGCCACATGCCAAAGAGATGTCTGGTTTAATTTATCTCTAATGAGATCGTAGGCACGATTTCTCATTCGAGATAAGAAAATACTCTTTTATCAACCACGTAAAAGGAACCGACTTCCTATGGTGGCCTTGATAGAGGCATCTGGATTAAAGATAATAGCACGAATCCCATCTTCAGTCAGCTAGGCTAAGGCATCACGGAACAGACAGGCAGAGTATTCCACAGATTGTTTTGGCACGTAAATATGCTTGATCAGTAGCCTGGACATCTATTTACCTCCGCCAGATTTTATTTGAAGCAAGTCATTTTGCTGTACAAAATATTAGGAAGTCTGCAAAATGTTGACAATTGACTTAGTAGGTGTGATCACTGAACAAACAGAACGGAAATCTTGGCTGCATTCTTTAAATGAATTTTTTTTGCAAGCCCAAGGTTTGGTCTATACTTGTGAACGGCGATCTGATTTAACGGTGGTAAAAACATCAACTTGTTCTGAATTGTTCCTGACAAAAGTATCGGGCTATGTTTGAATATGCTGGACTCACCGCAGCAAACTAAGGACAAAACATTGTCAAGTCATACACCTCTAAAAGTATTCGGAGTCTAGGTTTTGTCCGATTTGCGTTCAACATAAGGTTAATTAAAGCCGCTTATTAATATTGCAGCAATAATGTTTGATGAAACCGCCTGTGAATATTATGGCAATGATGTTTGAGGAAACCGTCTTTGAATATTACAGCAATGTTATCTGAGGAAACTGTTAGTGAATATAACATTAATGATGTTTTAGGAAACCGCTTATGTATATTGCAGCAATGATGTTTTATGAAACCGGTTGTGAATATAACATTAATGATATTTTAGGAAACCGCTTATGTATATTGCAGCAATGATATTTTATGAAACTGGCTGTGAATATTACAGCAATGATGTTTGAGGAAACCGCTTATGTATATTGCAGCAATGATGTTTTATGAAACCGCCTGTGAACATTACGGCAATGCTTGAGGAAACCGCTTAGGAATTTTGCAGTAATGATTTTGGATCCAAAAAGCCTATGAATATTGCACCAATGACGTTTGACGAAACCGCCTGTGAATATTATAACAATGATATTTGAAGAAATGGTCTGTAGATAATGTGGTAATGATGTTTGAGGAAATTGCCTATGGATAATGCAGTAATTATGTTTGAGGAAACCGGTTATGAATATTGCAGTAATGATTTTGGATCCAAAAAAGCCTATGAATATTGTAACAATGATGTTTGAGGAAATCGCCTATGGATAATGTAGTAATTATGTTTCAGGAAATCGCCTATGGATAATGTAGTAATTATGTTTGAGGAAATCGCCTATGGATAATGTAGTAATTATGTTTGAGGAAATCGCCTATGGATAATGTAGTAATTATGTTTGAAGGAACCACTTATGAATTTGCTAGTGTGTGAATACCCCATAAGTGCGCGGCTTCATTAAAGGTGATATGTGTCTGTTCAGTAAAACAGTTACAGCAACGAAACTACATTATAAGACTGGTACTCACATAACATTGACCACAATGACATTCCCCGAAATTGAGTCAGTCACATATATATACATGTGTATGGATATGCGACTAAGTTAGGTACAAAACACCTATCGAATAAATGTATAACATACCTGGGTGAACATAAAATATTATGTCAATTCATGTTTCAAATGGTCATTTGTTGTAATTTTCCTGTTAATATTGTATGGTTTATTGTTAGGTAGATGGTTACAAAAGATTTAGGATGCATAAACACGTTCTTTGGCGGCGGTGAGGACAGTTGTATAGCTATCTACTTGAAGAGAGTGAAAGAAAGTGACCACATCGTATCACTGGAAGAAATCATTGTACATGTACCTGCATAACTAACGATCTGTTGTGGAAGGCTTGAGTCTGGGAATAAAGGGGAAGCTAGACACGGACACAACACGTGAAAATGGTCCTATACGTCAGATAAGCGCAAGCGCAATATATGTGCAATGTGTTGTCATGGGGGGACTCTTCCACAAATAGCGATGCTCTTGCTGCGCTCCCGATGATATGAATAATGCAGCTCGCCTTCCAGTGCGTCCCCGACTTACGTGCCCCGCAGACATACCTTAAATGTCATTCGCTATAGTCTCTTGTAATCCCTACTTATTTACATCATGATCCTGTAAGTTTGATGACTCTTTCACTTTGCAGAAGATTCTCGTAAAATTAATCATCACAAATTCTTTAGGTATTTACTCGTATGCAGTTTTCTCCTCGGGCTACATACGGCTAGGGTATTAAGCTTCAACTGAACTGTGCCAAATCACAGATTTAGTAGTGTTGGATGCTATACGTATCAGGCCTAATGCTTAGGACAGGAAGATCGGCAGATTTCTCACAACTCAGTATACATCTCGGTTTTATATTTGCCTGGCCTCCGTGGCTCAGTTAGTTAGCGCGCTAGCGCAGCGAAATGACCCAGGAGTCTCTAACCAATGTGGTCGCTGTGAGTCCAGCTCATGATGGCTTCCTCTCCGGCCGTACATGGGAAGGTCAGCCAGCTGCCTAAGGATGGTCGTGGGTTTCCACCGGGCTGTGCCCGGTTTTCCACCCACCATAATGCTGGCCACCATCGTATAAGTGAAATATTCTTGAGTACGGCGTAAAACACCAAACAAATCAAATAAATAAATATATTTGCTTTTCGATGTATGAAAAGTGTGTTGGTTGGGCACAAATGCCAGCGGATGGCACTGTGCAGTGTACTAAATACATGGGTATTACGCTGTGGGTAACAAACCCATTCCTCAATACAAGACATACAAGTGCTGACCAAGTGCTACCTACAATGTTATCAATCAGCTAGTATACGTTGTAGGTAGTAATAACCCGTGGGTGTTCACAGCATACAGTACATTTGCACGCAAGTACATATTGAATAATATACGTTTAGATATATGGAATTTTGTTTGATTGATGAGTTAGCGCGTGGTAACAGCAACAATGCTGCATGAAGAAATGCTGTGAAATAATGAGCTTAACTTAAAAAAGTTGGTCAAACCACCCAAACCATTTAGCGCAATTCGAACATGGGCCAGTATTAGTCAAGGGCTGGCGATCTATGGCAAAAGCCAGTAACCGTGTAATTATGAGTTGCTTGGCGTTCAGTAATTAATGCATATTGCCGACTCGTCGATAGAAAAAAGAATCCAAATCCGAATGAAACAATACCTTCTATTTTGCAAACTGTGCTGAATTGTGTTTCCAGGACACGAAAATGAAGGTTTATGTTTTTAATCCGTAAGCGCGCCTTAACAAGTTCCAAGCAGGCCTACGCTGATAATGCCGTGGAGAAATAGGCAATAAACCAGATATCCACCAGGATTTTATTCTTGATGTGTGTGGATGTTGGTGTGTTTCTTTATCGGAAACAAATGTCCGTATACCCTTGATGCAGTGCTTATTGCAGAATGCCCCTCACATGCAATATTATTGGTATTAAGCAAAATTTTACGGAATTTTATTAAATTATGGTGGGTCAGTGTAATGGATATGACCTCATATGCTTGTTTTGGGTCATAACAACTCGACTGCTTTTTTGTGCAATTAATTACACAAATTGAGCTATGAATAAGCTGATTAGTTTTTTACTAGCTCAAAAAGCAGAAGTGGAATTTCCGCATATTTTGTCAAAGCATACCAGTTATAATTATATCTTATTTTATGCAAACCACGGTATCACTGTGGAAAGGCTGAGGCAACCAAAATATGCAGGCAAAGATGCAGACAACCGCATCTCGCCATGTGCCTGACAAAGATGCAGAGAACTGCACCTCGCCATGTACCTGACAAAGATGCAGACAACCCTACCTGGTCATGTATCTGGCAAAGATGCAGACAACTACACCTGGCGATGTACATGACAAAGATGCAGACAACCGCACCTCGCCATGTACCTGACACGCATGCCGACAACCCCACCTGGTCATATACCTGACAAACATGCCAACAATCGCACCTCGCCATGTACCTGACAAGCATACCGACAACCCCATTTCGTCATGTACTAGTACATGACAAACAAGCCGATAACCCTACCGCATCATGTGCCTGACATACATGCCGGTATCCGCACTTAGCCATATTCCTGTCACACATGCCGAGAACCCCACCTCACCATGTACCCGGCAAACATCCCGATAACCCCACCGCATCATGTACCTGACACAACATGACTCTATCGTGTCATGTACACTACCGAGCCATGTTGCTGACAAACATGTCAAAAATCTATCTCTCTCGCAAATCAAAATGCTTGTGTAATGACTAAAGTCATATGAGATTTTCCATCGTTCAGTGACTTCGTTTGGGGCCAAGTGCTTCCTCGAAGAACCCTTGAGTTTGTATATTATACGTTTTCCAAATGGGCAATAGCGTTTGTACTTGACCTTCTGTCCATAACCGGCGCCAGCTGCGAGGATTTATATGTTGACTAGGCTACCTATTACATAGGACGCCTTTTATGCTCAGATAATGAACAGGTAAAATGTAGAGTAATAATTGATATCTCTGGAACGGGTAACAGGCTACATGACTTGACTATTAACGTACGACATCGTCCAGCCTGCCGTGCTGTGACGAGGGTTATTGGCACCATGTCTGAGTGGCGTGTCTGATGTGTAATAGCCAGCTTGGAGCTTCCGTAACTCTCCAACCAACCAACCGATTAGGCTTTTAATCTTCTATGAACAACTGCCATTTATCGATTATTGGTTTTAAATTGGGCTAAAAACTAGCTAATTAATCAATCAATGCATTATCTTTGGAGTGTCAAATATCGTCTGTTCACTGGATAAAGTGCCCGTGGATATTTTGACTACAGAATTATCGACTACCAGCTCAATACTCTATATTTACTCAACACAATATTGATTGGGTAACACGTTGGCGTTATAGACTCCGCAGGTGTATACAGTTCTTAGTGGCCTGTCTACGTCCTGAGCTATAAACGCCCAGGACTACAATTTCAGGCTGGAAAAATAATTGCAACTTTCCCAAAGGGATATTGAACGTGTTACACACCCAGCTTGTTCAGTGCCGAGAGTTCACACAATATTTAGCTTCCAAAAAACTTTAATTTGAGAAAGACTCTGGAGCAAAGCAAAATGTCTATCTACTGAAGTTATGTCGGGTTTTCCAAAGTACCTAAGTGTCAAATGAACTGTAAGTACATTTCGTCAGGAATTCGTCTGGCACACTTAGTGACAATGGACCTATTTGCGACATTACCCCTTCATCTGAGATAGCCCCTTTAAGTGACATTGCTGCTACTTGTCTCTTCATGTGACAAAGCCCCTTTAAGTGACACTGCTGCTACTTGTCTCTGCATGTGACATAGCATCTTTAAGTGACATTGCTGCTATTTGTCTCTTCATGTGACATAGCTCCTTTAGGTGACATTGCTGCTACTTGTCTCTTCATGTGACATAGCTCCTTTAAGTGACATTGCTGCTACTTGTCTCTTCATGTGACATAGTTCCTTTAAGTGACATTGTTGCCACTTGTTTCTTCATGTGACATAGCTCCTTTAAGTGACATTACTGCTACTTGTCTCTTCATGTGACATAGCTCCTTTAAGTGACATTGCTGCTACTTGTCTCTTCATGTGACATAGCTCCTTTAAGTGTCATTGCTGCTACTTGTCCCTTCATGTGACACAGTGTCTACATATGGAACTGCCTCATCATGTGACATTGCCTCTTTATTTGAAACTGGCCCTATATATGTGCAGCTGCTATGGCTGTTTTGTGTGTCAGCATCAAACCGCTTACATTTTCATCCTTTTTGGGAACCAACCCGAATTTATAATGATACATAAAATAGGAAAAGAGTGAAAGAAAGGCTTAATTCTCCAGACATTTATGGGGGGTCATGATCTTAGAAAGGAGGGGGTTTATTTCACCAGTGTCAGCTAAGGATGGTGTATCCTCATTATTCGTGACCAGCAATGCTTAGAGCATAACTCACAGCAGACGCTTAGAAGAGAGCCCATTGCCCTTTAACATATCAGTGGCCATTAAATGCATTGCCGTCTACCGCCTTGATGGTAGACAGACGACAACAAAACGGACGGCAGCCTCTCTTGGATGTAATCAGATATAGGGCTCCAGTTTGCTTTATATTACGTTGCAATGGTTTAGGCCAGTATAAATTGTATGCGATCTGTGTAACTATCAAATGATTACAGGATGTGGCGTAATGAGCTGTTCAAGTCAACGTGTCCACTTTCTCGTATGATATAGCGCTACAATGAGAAACCCTATCATCTGCTGCTCCCACTTTGCCACCTGGGCTGACAGATTTGTCGAGTGTCCAGCTGGAGTGCAGCTCAATCGACTACAGAAATGCCAAAATAAAAATAAAAAAATAAAAAACACAGCTGTCACGCTGTTTCCTTGTGTGTTTGTTTTCTCTGCATAGTCACGTGTTTCTTCGTACCACCCTTCACACGGCTAGCATTCCCGACCAATTAGCCCCCAGTACCACCATATGTCTGTCTTTGGTGATAAACACCGCGGAAATGTCAAACCAATGGTGTTAAGCACGACGGGCCACTCAATTCAATCACTGAGGCAGCCAATCAACCACATAAAACGACATCTGGTCACCAATGTAATTGTCTCTCAGTGAGCTAACCGTACTCGACTGCAGACTTCCAGCGAACGGTATGGAACATAGCATACTAAGCTTTACACAAATTCCTTGTCTTTCGCGGCATTACACCGGTATCTAATGGACAAATAAACCTGTTTTAGCCTTGACTCCGTACTGATGTCTTGGTATAACATCATCGAACGCGTGCCGTTGACAAGTTGTAACTGTTCACAGACTAGCAAAGATATGGCATTTCCATCCACAGTTGATACGAACACAATATTTATGTTACCCCATCCAGTTAGGCTATTTCTGTTCAGGCGTTTCTTTGTCTGTCAAATGCATATACTTCTTTTACCGTGTAATAGTGTGTAACTGAGTATTGTACTTTGTTGGAACTCCTCGTGCGATTTGGTACTATGGCGAAGATTAGTGCTCTTCGAGTGCCTTCCTGTTTGAACTAAAAATTGGAATTTTTCGTGCTTTTCATAAGTAAAAACGTGTTTTTCAGTCCTGTTCCCTGTTATGTTTTGGTGACCACTCACACAAGCGCTATCAAACCTGACAACATCTTTGGAGCTCCTTGACCCCTAACAACGGAGATTTCCGTTGTTATTCTCAAACTATCATGATATTTTCATGGATTCATGTTTGCGGTTTTTTAAAGCATGACATCGCTCAATCATATAAGGTAAATGAATACTGCCTAACACATTACGTGGGCAGCCACTAAAGACGCAAACGATCGATGTATAATGGCCAGATACACCATTGGGACGACACGGGCAAGTCAATGGTCTCTATTACAGTATCGTCACAGCGAGTTTTGGCAGACACTGAATCTGTCATTGGAGGCGACTAGCTCTGATAGACGACCCGAGCAGTCATTAAATAAAATGCGTTAAAATGTATAGTCGTTTTTCATACCATGTTATCAGATTGCAAAACAAATGTAGCTCAGTCTATGGTATCAGTCTATTCATCATGCGATAAGCCTTGTCTGATATATTCTCTCAGTGATAGAAAAGCATCATTATTGTTTGTATTCCGTTCTTAAGAAGACAGGACGAATCATTTCAAAGCCCCAAGATCTAATACAAGTTAACAGCGAGTCTGTACAAAATCGGACGAGGCTCCATGAGGCTTGTCTTATTCGTTAACACCACCTCCCCTCACTCCTCAGTGCCGTATTCCCCTACGGTTGAGAAGTTAAGGAAGCCTTCTCTGTTTGTTTGGATGTTCATGGTAAAAAAATTCTACCTTCAGAGAAATTTGCCTTGTAGATATAAATCACGGGCAAATCCGTTCCTAGGTGGGCAAATACGGCAGTCCTCTCCGGCGCACAATAGCCAGTCCTAAAAGCAGTTCTTCGCCATTTTATCTGCACTCATACCGGGAATTATTCCTTGAATCCCTGTTCTGTGAAAGATCCGTCTTGACATGTCTGCATGTGGGGTATTGCTATCCCTCAGGGGTTAGCTGTCACGGACATGTGTTTGCGTTTCGGGTCACCATGAATAGGTAACTGAGGATGGGTGGCAAGCTGCGGAACACTCCAGACGGCTTCAGTCACAATAAACCCAGAAGAGATCTAACACAGCTTTTATGTCCGCATGTTACGGTCATAGTTAGACGGAAAGGAAAGTCCACTGGGGACGCAGTGACCGGAAGATATGCATTAAGCTGTCGTGGCGAGGTGGGTTATCTGTAAATCGTTAAAATCCCCAGATCAATCTGGAACAATACTTGGTTTCTATGCGATGAAAGCAGCCCATTTTGGCTGGAAACCTTGGACCGGGTCATTACATCTACCGGTCGAGGCGACATGTTCCTTTTTAAGGAGTCAGTTTGGACTGTTAAGTTAAGGTCGAAGAAGGGCGAAGTTGCTCTCAGTGACGTCTTGAGTACAGAGCTGATATCCTGAACATGCACCAAACGTAAATCAAATGTATGTTCCTGACCAAAATCCAAGCAGTTGGAAATTCTAATGACTTTTGGGAAAACAACTTTTAAATGACATTTTTATTCAACAATGGAGATCATGCTTAGCAGAGCGCTTGTATCGGAATATTTGTGGCCATGTATTTTCAATACAGCCTTATTTAGAATGTATCAGTACTGGAAAATTTTGAACGGCTCTCTCGAGCCTAAGATTGTCATGGCATAGATTGTAAATCTAGGTAACAGTAGGTAAGTGATCAGAACCAATTAAAACTGCTGCTGAAAATCGCAAATGTAAGTTTTGTGATGCTGTTGAACACAAATATCATTTCATTTTGCTCTGCTCTGCCAATTAAGATATCCCATTCATGCATACTCCCAAATATTACGGGATGTTTCCAAATGGGGATAAATTGGAACGTCTTCTTCACAGTTCAGTTAACACAGATTCCCTAATTTTTAAGCATTAACTGTTCACCTCTCCTGAGACACATCAGGCCCAGGAAATTGGTCTATAAAATTGATCTTCTTACCATCCCATGCTGATGATGAGGATGTCATACTACAAGCACTTTACAATGCCATGTTGATGATGAGGATGTCATATTACAAGCACTTTACAAGGCCATGTCATTGACGAAGTTGTCATATTACAAGCTCTTTACAAGGCCATGTTAATGATGAGGATGTCATATTACAAGCACTTTACAAAGCCATATTTTCAACATAATATTATATTTGGACCTGAAATGAAATAGTTATTAGTTAGTCCTTATAGTTTGGTGTATAACCTTTACATGAACTTTGGTAGGAGTAAGAGTCGAGAGATTGATTTTCTTAAATTTACTCCTCCTTTAATATTTAAATAAATCTTGTGTACATATACAAAGGTGTAAGTGTTTAAAAGATGAGTTATAAAATTGCTTGAATGATTATCAAATTGCTGGAATCATTATCAAATTGCTTGCATTTGACCTATAGATTTGTCGATACTCTGAATCATACGTTATTTAAATTCTGAACGATGACGTCCACAACTGTTTCATGATAAAAAGCATGAATAGGTATACAATGATTACACATTTCCTGACTCATGAAAGTAAACATCATGTGTACTGTGAGCAAGGATGGCCTGTAACCATTACAATACTTCCCGTGCCTTCTACTTCAGAGCCGGAAATGGTATTCCTAAAAATACAGATTTGACGTTCAGTGACGGTGAAGTGCTTGGCCAGCGGCGATAAGGGAGGAAGCTTAAGTCGAGGCTCCAAAAGGCCCCGCAGAATCTAGGTCTGCTGCCGGTATAGTGCTTCATGGACGAGTGTTGGAGAGGTCTACGTTGAACACCGAACACGTCAATTACCTGCTTGCCCGATGGCAGTGTTTCTTAAAGACTGCCAATTTTCCTTCTACAATAACAGTAATAAGCTATGGAGTTTGCAGAAAGATCTGGTCCGGTCATCAATATTAATGGTATATTAGATCTTAATTTCTAGTTCGATGTCAGATTTGTGCCTGGTTTGGTCAAGGCCTTCAAAGACACGCTCGTAAATGACATCATGTGACTGATAAATTTTCAGCTATTTTCTCGCTGTCTTAGATTTAGGTTATCAGGAAAGATGTATTTGTCCATAAACTATAGATGTGTATAAATGTGTATGATCTGCTGATCAAGACTCGTCCATTGACGAGATTTCCTAGGTCAAGATTGTAAAGATTTTACTATCGGTGTAAACAAAAATAGAAAAAAGTAGAAAAACTGAAAGAGGTAGTAAAAAAAATGTAAAAGATTACAATGTAGAGGCTAATAACAGCGTGTAATAGTTTTCAAATGCATGGTCACAGTTAACCGCTGAATACGACCTCTCGTCTGTTTATCTCAAGATATTATTCCATCTGTTCATATAAAGGTTTCGGTAGCAGCAGTTTGCACTTGTCCCACGGCTTAAGCAGAATTAGATTTTAAAAAATGCAGTGATGTTAACTGCAATATAGTACACGTCTCTCGTCTTGAATAACTAAAAAAAAGCTTTTCACAAATCTCACAAGTAACGTCTGTATTTTTTAATGACGAGACAGGAATGTATGCTTAGGGTTTTACGTGGTACTTAACAACTTTTCAGTCATATGACGACGAGCAGTCAGTGGGTGCGTGTACATACACTGTTGCGCGCGGCGAGACTGGACGATTTACAGAAAACACTGTAACAGTAAAATACCGATAGCTTCTATTTTGGGGTTGCTTTTGTGTTTTGCGGTTTTCTAATATGATCGACGCAAGGCTCTCATATATTCCTGATGAGTAAAAGTAAGAAGTCTCAACATTGCACAGGCCTCCTAGACATAGAGGTAGTGAAACATGGCCTATTGATGGTTTGGACTTAATAGTCTGAACGGATGGGTTGGGATAACCCTATTGCATTTTACTCGATTTTCGTAATATAGTATCAAATTGCTCCGCTTACTCAGATGTGAAGATAAATGTACACACAAGTAGGACATAAAATCCCAAGCATACAGCATGGGCGGTATGAGAAGAGGATGAGGTATGTATATATATTTTATTGTGGCCAATATGTCACCAAATTGTTGCCTCCACTGAATCATGCCGAAGACACAAGACATGACACCTCACCCAGTCATACTATACTGACACAGGGGCAACTATAGTCTGTTTCTTTTAACCAGTCGTCTTTATTCAGAGTCACCAGCTACATTTATTACCTAAACTGCTATCGAATATATTCAGAGTCACCAGCTACACTTATTACCTAAACTGCTGTCGACTGTATTCAGAGTTACCAGCTACACTTATTACCTAAACTGCTATCGACTATATTCAGATTCACTAGCTACACCAGTTACCTAAACTGCTATCGACTATATTCAGAGTCACCAGTTACACCAATTACCTAAACTGCTATCGACTATATTCAGAGTCACCAGCTACACTTATTACCTAAACTGCTATCGAATATATTCAGAGTCACCAGCTACACTTATTACCTAAACTGCTATCGACTATATTCAGAGTCACCAGTTACACTTATTACCTAAACTGCTATCGACTATATTCAGAGTCACCAGCTACACTTATTACCTAAACTGCTATCGACTATATTCAGAGTCACCAGTTACACCTATTACCTAAACGGCTATCGACTATATTCAGAGTCACCAGTTACACCAATTACCTAAACTGTTATCTACTATATTCAGATTCACCAACTACACCAGTTACCTAAACTGTTATCGACTATATTCAGAGTTACCAGCTACACTTATTACCTAAACTGCTATCGACTATATTCAGAGTCACCAGTTACACCAATTACCTAAACTGCTATCGAATATATTCAGAGTCACCAGCTACACTTATTACCTAAACTGCTATCGACTATATTCAGAGTCACCAGTTACACTTATTACCTAAACTGCTATCGACTATATTCAGAGTCACCAGCTACACTTATTACCTAAACTGCTATCGACTATATTCAGAGTCACCAGTTACACCTATTACCTAAACGGCTATCGACTATATTCAGAGTCACCAGTTACACCAATTACCTAAACTGTTATCTACTATATTCAGATTCACCAACTACACCAGTTACCTAAACTGTTATCGACTATATTCAGAGTTACCAGCTACACTTATTACCTAAACTGCTATCGACTATATTCAGAGTCACCAGTTACACCAATTACCTAAACTGCTATCGACTATATTCAGAGTCACCAGCTACACTTATTACCTAAACTGCTATCGACTATATTCAGAGTCACCAGTTACACCTATTACCTAAACGGCTATCGACTATATTCAGAGTCACCAGTTACACCAGTTGCCTAAACTGTTGTCGACTGTATTCAGAGTTACCATTTACACCAGTTGCCTAAACTGCTATCGACTATATTCAGAGTCATCAGTTACACCAGTTACCGAAACGGCTCTCTAAGACCTGTTTCCGACACTGTTATATTTGAAATTGTTGGCACGTTTTTGTATAATGTGATCCTCATTAATGAATTTTATTTTATCTGTTGAAGTGCATGATCTAATGCCAGTATGGTGTTAAAAAAAACAGTGGAGTCTTTTTGCTGAGATAGTAGTGTAGGTTGTGTTATTGGGTAGACTTCGTTCTAACCGCATGTTGTTGCAGCTAATTCAAAATATTTTAATCCGAGGCAATGAGTTCACGGTGTTGACACCAGGATTCCGGAGTTTAACATGGATTAGAAAAAATGTATTCTAACTGCATTTCCTTGCAATACTGTAGACTTACAACATAGCAATGTGTAGAGCTTGTATTTTTTACAGACTGCTGAATATAGACCATTGGCTATAGTCCGGTTTCATTGTTCTAACCTCTCAGTGCTGAGCGACAGGCTAGGCAGCAACAAGTATGACCCGACATGGGTTGGATCCAAAGGGGATGGTCGGAAGTCATTTCTATCTCAGAGTGCGCTGAGCGTAAGACACTGTATGGCAGCGTTTCGAAATGTGAGTGCTCAGTGGGCTACGTTACCATTCGAAGGAGCAAGCAGAGTTTCTTTGAAGATGCTTGTTTTCAGTCGCTAAGGCATGCAAGGAACGTGACACAAGTCTTCTGTAGTTGACACAGAGTCACACAAAGTATTCTAAAGCCGAGAAGAGTCACACAGGTCTTCTAACGCCGAGAAATCAAACAAGTGTCGCATAATCACGTTGTTATTCTGCATCCAAGGAGAGTCACACAAGTCTTTTAGCCGCAAATGTTTTGGACGAAAAATCTGCGGTAGGCTATAAGAGAGTTTTTTTCAGCCAAGAAGGGTCACCCAGGTCTTCCATAGTCGAGAAGAGTCACTCAAGTCTTCTAAAGCCAGAAACATTTACACAAGCCTTCTTGCCCTTTTATCTACGGCGGAAAGATTTTGTGACGTAATGAAAAGTAGGTGTGTCATACATCAGTGATTCTGATGAGCACAGGCCTCAGAAAACTGCACAGAGACAAGCAGGATTCTGTAGAAGAATGCATGGATATAATTCCTATGGCTTATCACAGAAGACAAGGGCACGTTTATATTGCTGTCATTCAGACAGCGATCCGTACATAATCATTAACCACTTTTTTTTTAACAACAAGGTTAATCTCCTTTAAACCTGAATATTTTTAATCCATACGTTTAAGTAGTAATCGTAATATCCCGAAAGTGGTCGGTCGATTCCACAGTAGACGCCATATACAATGAAACATTCGTATGTATATCGTTCAGCGCGAGTCAGATTTCAGACTTATTTCTGTAATATTTCGTTTTGTGCGGACACTAAACAGTAAAGAGAGAAACTGCTCCAGTGGTAGCAAGACGGCCCACTGACACGAAAGTGTACAAGTCAATGCTGGAAAGCTGGGATGAGAAGCATTAATATCCAGTGGCCTAAAACTGAGTTTGAACAGGCTAACATGCAGAGGGCAAAATAATGGGGTTACGGTCTGTCATCATAAATAACAGAGGCTTGTGGATTGCCCATCTATCAAATTTCGCAAAGTTTTGAAGGCCTTGCCTGCGTGAAAACCGTAGCTTTATCGATTGACCCCAAGATTATGTCCCGATGGGTTGCGATAAATCATTCTAACTTCATAGATAATATCATTTATCTAGCCAAATCAGTGTTCATATCGCTTGTCACACTCATGTTAAGTCTCAACAGTTCATTTCAGTTTAGGGTATTCTTTTTACAGCATAAAACACTGTCTATTCTTCTCTGCGAAACATTGCTTACAAAATTCCTTACATATTTATCCATGTAGGTATAGATGTGCGCTTTCCTACTTATCCCATTGTCTACAGAATACTTTCGTTCCCACTCCCAACTGTTCACAAAAGTGAATTTTCTTACTTATCTCATCATGTACTAAACAGTTTAGCTTGCATATCTTCTGTCTATAGAAGCGCGTTTCCCTGCTTATCCCATTGTCTACAGAATACTTTCGCTGATACACGTTCTGTCTACAGGAGTTCGTTTTACTATTTATTTCATTGTCTACCAAATCCTTTCGCTTGCACACCACTCTCTCTACGGAAGTACTATTCCCAACTTACCCCATTGTCTACGGAATACTTTTGCTTGCACACCCAAAGTGCGTTTCTCTACTTAGCCGATTATGTATAGATCGCTTTCGCCTCTACACCCTCTGTCTACAGACGTTCGTTTCCTTACTAATGCTATTATGCACAGAACACTTTCGCTTACACAACTTCTGTCCACAGAAGTGCTTATTCCATGTACTTATCCCATTGTCTACAGAATATTTTCGCTTGCACATCCCACTGTCCCCAGAAGCGCGAACTACTTACATAACACAATACGGTTCCTTCCACATCCCCCTTGAAGTCTTAAGTAATTCCGTTGTCTGCATAACAAGTTGCCTTGTACATCGTATCGTCTACAGAAATGGGTTTATTCGCTGATCCCATTGTCTATAGAATCCCTATTGCACACAGTCTGCAGAAATGTGATGTCTTTCTTAAAGAATACATGAAGTTCTTAGATTTTATTTCTTAATATCTCGTGTAATGATGGGGTCTAAACATATAATACTACAAAAAAAGTTTATAAGCTTTTTTCTAGGGGCCTGCTGCCTGGTATGGTGACGGCGACAGTGATTGGTTGTCAAAACAACTTTGTTGAAGGAAGAGCACGAATTGAGACTGGTTTGGCGCCCCCATAGATGACGTCATTTTCGAATATCGGGAAATATGAGAGGTTATCAAAAAATATAAACTATGCCTCACAAAGGAAAACAAATATCCTCATTTTTGGGGGCATATCATTTCCATGTTCTTTAAACCCATACTCTTTGTTTTATAGTACATTTTCATGTATCTTTTAACCCATACATTTTCTTTTATGGAACTCCATACATGTATTTAAGCGTATTTGACTTGCTGTATATGTCGTACTCCAGAATACCAGAAAGAGAAGAAATTAGCTAAATATTGCTTTTATTTTCGGGGTCTGTTTGGTCATCTTCTAGCCTTTTAGATTTTCTTGATTGAAAGGATGGTAGACAGGCCTACAATATTCTTTGTAAAACAAAGTTTATTTCTTGAGCATGGCAATACGGAAAAACAAACCTTTTGGGTATTATAAATCAGCGGACAAACCTCGACTTAAATCTTGACATATTAAAAGCAAGTATCCGTAAAAGGAAAAGCAACTTTTTTGTCAATGTATACAAAACAGCTAAACGGCAATTGGCTATTTCTAGTCGAATGTCATGAATCGGGACAAGATTGTCTTCTAAATGAGCAAGTACTGTTGGACAAAAAGGCCGTTGTGAAAAAAGAACACTTTGACAAGGCACATATAAAATGGTCTTTGATAAAGATGAAGCATCTGGTTCTCGAATAATCCCAGCGTTCTTTTACAGCCTCAGGAGAAGAGAGTAGACGTCTGTACACCAAGCCTTGGGAAGCATCCAAATATCTTCATATTCAAATAGCTTTTTATCAACCATTGAATTTTTGAACCGTGATATCCTTAGAACCCTATTACTTCACATTCCTCTAATCGTGATCTTGTTTGCCCATTACTTCGAGACGTGCTTGTAATCTGAGCATCGACGCACCACACCGTGCAATGGAGAAGGCATGACATGTAAACAGGACGAACATCGTTTCTTCTCCAACGTCGATCGCGTAAAGGCATCTCGCTCCAGTCTCAACAAACGGAATTCATTCCCGTTGAAGATAACATTGGTATCTCGTGAAGCCGTCAGACTTATTCCAGAGACAGCCACTTGTCTTGAGTTTGTCAGTGGGTAAAGTGCTTGCATAATCCGCTTGTATTTTGGACGTTTCACGGATGTTCGTCAGCCGTGTGTGAACATTTCGCAAGTTCAAACAAACATGACCGTATCCTTGAGAAGACAAACCGTGAATAAACATGGCGGATATGCGATCTGTGTGCACGACTACAAACACTGGATTATTAATTACTATAGTAAATGATAGTCTTTGCAGGACACTTTCGAATCGGAAGGTAAATCCTCTTGTGGATTGCTCAGAGCCAGGAGCTCTGCCGCCGGATCGCTTCCAAATGGAGATTCATTGTCTTCCTAGACAAACGCACATTTCCCAGTCGTAATCACATTTCCTGCCCCCGTAGTTGGTGCATTTCAATCCGTCGCAGCACTCATTCTCCCACGGCATGCACGATTTCATCCTGCCTACACAAATCTGTCAACAGAAACAAGATGAACATCAAGACAGATGACTGTGACAACGTCAGCGGTCACTTTGCTCTTAGAAACAGGATATTGACCAGAAGTAATCTCTCATATTTCCATCTAATGGCTTTAAAATTACTCAAGTTGTAATTAAGCCTCGTGTTGTATTTTTTTCCGATCAGTGCTAACTTATGACTCCTTAAATTCGACATGAACAAGACAATCTGTAACAAAATGACGTCAGCGCTAAATTTGTTCTTAACGTGAACGTTGTACACTCCAATACACGGCTTTCAGTGGAAATGAATAGCGTTAATTTCAAAGTATAGAAACTGTTATTTAAGCGCCACAACGTCATATTAAATTAAACTTTTCTCTGTTGAAAACAGAGCAAACGGGCAGAGAAGAAGTATATTTTTCTTCAAATGTCTCATTTCCTCTGTTTCAGAATTTATTTAATACTAGTTCATCAACAATCAAGGATTCTACATTTTATGTATCTAACGGTCGCTAAGAATGCAAAATATAAAATACTCCTGAATGCTTGTGGACACGATTTACATTGTACTGGGTTTCATTCTTCCCATGCGATGTATGTAGATCACTTTTCGGAAAAATACCATTTCGGATGTTGCCAGGTTGCAGTTTTCGGATGTTTTTAACAGTCAGCTTTTTTTTATAGTCTGTTTTTTTGAAACAGAACTTCCCAGTACCACGTTAGTAAAGACTATACGGCAGGTGTATCACAAGTATATGTACATTTATGGAGAAGCACGTGCAAGATTAGAAAATGATAGCCTTACCGTTGTCGCAAGAGGAATCACAATTACAAATATTAAATATATGACGACCCTGACGCTAACATGGATACAAAACGATCTAAAGTGATATAGATACTGATAATTCAGTATAAGTTCAGGTTTATAAGTAATTAGTTGTGTTTGTGATTTGGCCTTTGGGCCACAAAGCTATGATAGTTGGGTTATTTATTGATCACTGTTGTGCACAGCTCAAGCTAACAAGCAGATGAAAGAGCGAGGAGCGCATGCTACCCACAACACTGGGCGACAGCGCTACTTTGTCCGATTTCGAATCCCGAAACACTGTAATTCCATAAAGAGACATTATCGTTTGCATGTTATATTGGCTAGTTTATGCGTACTGACTTAAGCATGGAATGTGGCCATGTAACTAGCCCGAGTATCCTAACGCCCGGTCATTGTGGAGCGATTGGAGCCGCATCTTCACCGAGCAAGGTCATTTGACCCCTCTGGAGATCTGATCATCGGACCGGTTCAGCCTACAAGCCCATTTTGTTAACGCTGACGAAAAGGATTACGCTGTTAGTTAGCTGGTGGGATGGATCTGCTGTCGGGTAATAGTAAGCCCACACTCATCGGGCTTCCCGAATAAACTCGTTATTCCTCTAAAGCAACCTGCTCCCTCATTCCATCATGCCCGGGCCGCTGGACAACAGCTCATTGCACTTGCGACGCGGATAGCTAAATGGCTGTCGTAAACCCGTGTTTATTGATTTTCTCGACCTGTAATCCACAGGTTAGCTAGAGAAGCGCACATTCCTCCCTGAAAACAATGTGTCAATCAGGCTCTACCACCAAAGCCAGGCCTTTCAATCGCGCCTGCCACCGATTCCATGCACACGGTTAAAATGATTGCGCATCCCCACCTAAATGCAGCTATGCTAGTACATGTAGGACTCACATCGAGAAAAATTATCCGCCCCTTAACTGCGTGACAAGTGCAGTATGCTCTGCTTCTATCTGGCACCCTTCTCGAACACTATTTCCCCTCCCAAAACCAGTCCGAGAAGGTTCAGTCGTGCCGTACGTGATAAATGTACGTAGGATGTTGTAACTGGGTTCTGAGTCTCGGACAAGAGCTATATATCCGAGCAAGTCATTACACGAACGTAATTCTGCGGTAAGCGAACCATCAAACACCAATTAATAAACCGAATGGGATATTAAGGCATCGGAGATATTGCGGCGATACGGACTCTCCACACACAATAGCGATTTGCTACATGCCTCCACAATTCATACATTGCCTCGACCTTGTGCTTTCGTTGATACTCTCTCCAGACAGCTGCTCGAGCTCCCCTTATCCAGACTTTAGGGGCCGCTGGAAGATTTCCAGAAAAAACAAGCGTATCTTTGGGGGTATCGGACGTACATGCTTTTAGTAACAATACTATATCGGCGAATGCCGGTAATGGCTGTCTGTTAGGAATCTATCTGGAGTCAAGCACAGACACATACGGCCGAACTGTCTGTCAAAGCATCAAAACATTGATATGCGGAGAGCAACGTTATAAACCTAGGTACAGCTGTAGTACGTTATATAAAAAACAACAACAACAACAACAAATACTTCACTACATCTGTGTGTCGATAAAGTATTCCACAAGAAGTTGTATCATTGTCATTTTGCACAGCCGAGATATCGCTGTTTAAAGTAAGCAAAATCGCGCACATTTATATTCATCAGTTTAAACCAATTGGGTGCATATTATTTACATAACCAGAGAACGTAGATGTTTTCGCTCACGTCACCCGAACTCAGTTTTGCCCTTTATCTGTATGTGCTTGGGGTAAGAATGTTTTGACATTGTTTTTTCGGTTGCATGGCGCATGGACTGGTAAGAAATTCTGATTTGTAGAATCACGTCACAAAGAATGTCTGTGCCTGCTTTGGTCTATTTCCAAGCCTTTTACTAAATAGCTCTGGTTATATTATTAATTGTCTTTTCTTTAAAGTAAATGACACAAATTCAAGCGACCGGCCCCTATGGCTCAGCTGGTAGAGCGTCCGCTTCGGGAGCGGCAGATCCAGGCTCATTTCTGCGTCAGGTCTCATCATAGACCTTAAAGAGGAAGTTGTGAGCATTATGGAGATAGTAGAGTGACTGGTTGACTCGTATGACTGTAATGGCTCGGGTGGGGCAGCTTACTTGCCTTCGGGTATTAAAAAAGTCGTCTCAGTGAAGCAGCACTAGATAAAAGAGCGGTGGAAATCCGTCCTGCAAACAAGGCGGCACACTACATGCACTTTAAAGACTCCATCGTCGTCATATGACTGAAAACTTGTTAAGTACAACATTAAACCTCAAGCACCCACTCATTCAAATTTAAAGGTACCATGTACATTTATCTGTATACAAGTGTTTGCAAGTAAATATCATATTTCACTGAAATGGAATTGTTTTCATGTCATCGTATGTTAAATGTGATGACATCTGACTAATTCCAAACCGGTGAGATCTAATAAGCTACAATTAACATCATTGCATTTTGTAAACTAATTATGTTTAAGCCATGGTGCTTTGGTTTAAACATTTGCAAGAACGTTTGAATAAAACTTTAACTGAGATAATTGACAGGAGGCCGTATTTGGCCAATATGCGTGACCATTTGTCAATTATCACGCTGTCGTCGCAGTTCTGGTTTTGCTCTCCATGTTGTGAGTCTTTTATTATATTCCCTTATTTTTAAGTTGTTCACAACATCAAGGCACTGCCTTTCAAGATTAGTGATCGCCTTGCTAGCAAAATCAACAATGTAAGAAATGTTGTCGAATTAATTTAAAAGGGGGAAAACTTCAGACGCAAAGTTAAACATTTTCGGGCATTAGATAAGGATAATGTTTAAACATCAAAGAAACGAAAGTCACAAGCATAATAAATGGCCTATATTATATGCAGACAATATGGTCACATGAGGTGAGAATTACCCCAGACTGAAAACAAAATGAACACGTTGAGGACCGCACAACCCAACCATGTTAGTAAATGCAAACACTGTAAACGGTTTACAGGTACCAAGGTGTAATAGAAGAGGATGGTTTTTCCAGGAAAAACCAGGATCAGACGGAGGAGCCCGGAGTGCCCAGGTTCATCGACCATTGGCAAGTTATTCATCCACGTGTGAAGTATTTTTGTGCGAACAAGGGGTGGGGGGGGGGGGCAACAATAGTAAGACTGCCCAAAGGGCCACATAAGCGTCGTCGACATTTTATTATCACCAAGGAAGAACAAGGGGCAGGGTTTAAACCTGCACATGGATAGTTGTGTGTTCTATGGATGTGTTCTATGGATAGCGATTGAAAGGCATAACCACTCCGCACTGCCGGCTATGTAGGTTATATATAGTAACCTGTGTGCTTGGCAGCCTGTAGGATCTAAATGAAGTAGCCAGTTTTATTCCAGGTATAGCAGCTGAAGAGGAAACGTACAAAACAAATACAACTCTGGCACTATGAAGGCCAAAAGACTAAAGTAAAAGAGGGGAATGCATGGAGTTTTCTGTACACAGATTACTCCATGGATAAAATACCGATTGCAGATATTTTCATTTCTATCTGGCCTAAACAATCAAGCGAAGAATGTTAGGCAAGGGATTTATGGTCAAATTAGACGTAGTCAGAGTCACGTTCATGTAGTGGAAATGTATCGGTATATCAGATATCGTGGCGTATCTACATCATGCATGCACGAACTCTATGAAACTATGCACTGGTGTTACTCGGGTAATGGGTGGGAATCAATTCTGATTTGCTCAGAGCAGATTCTTCACAGACACTGATTGCAATTGTCAACCTAACGTGGGACAAGGCATTAATACAAGGAGTTGCTTAATCAGAAATATATACCTTCTCTCGAACTTATCTAAATGCTGTAAATGACAGACCCTTCGCTGTGCTTTAGTTGGGAAGCTTCACCTCTAAAGAACACATAATGGACCGCACAGGGCATATTCACAGGCAATTCCTTCAAATGGGGAGGAAAAAACATTTAATATGGTATATATATATATATATATATATATATATATATATATATATATATATATATATATATATATATATATATATGTATGTATAATCGGGCGGTATAGCGTTTTCTCCGGTGTATACTAGGGGTCTTTTTCAGAATCTTCTGTGTTTCTAGTTTTTTAATAAATGGTTCGCGTTGTTCGCGCTGTTTGCTCCTGATGACGACATTTATTGCAGACACTGTAAAATTTTTAATAATATAAAGGCACAAAAGTCTTTGTTTAACGCCTTGGAATTAAAACTAAACTGGAATATTGCTGTACATCTGGTTGCCATATATACAAAACTCTAGATGTACTCGTCATTCCAATATTAAAATCATAAATCCAACCATGTTCTATTTATATCTACGTCTTAGCAATAATTAATTTTATCTATCTTAACGTTGTCGTTCAATATTACTTTTTTCTGTTGTGTTGCTGTAAATAGACCAGAGAAACCGTTCTGTGAAATCGCTATTCCTGTGATGCAATGATGCATAACTACCTAGTGTATTCATCCATGAGGGGAGAGCTTTATAGCATATATATTGACGTAAATTAAAGATCAACAGCGATGCATCTCCATATATTTTTTTACTTTAACCAGATTTTATGAAAGCGACCTATAGACATGAAAACTGAAAGCTCGCCCGAGAGTACATTTTTACATGCAGATACCCAAGGTATATAAATTCGAAGCAAAATATTGACACACCATTTTGTCTATATCAAATTAAGGCACTTGCTATAGAAATTGCGTTGTTGAATTCCGGTAAGTTTACAAAGATATGTGGCATAACGTTATGTTGATAGGTGCCAAGCCTTTCACTTTGTCTCAGCTCTCTTTCTTAAATATTGATATATGTATTTACAATCCTGCACACCTATATCTAAAGATATTTCTTCGATACAAGATTGCAAAGTATTAGCCTTCTCGGATTTTACAATTAACTAATCGTAGGCATTGAGAGGACATTAAGTAACACACTATATATACCGTTTCTTTTAAATCATATACAGCTCTTGTACATATTAGGATGGGTCGTAAGTGTATGTACAAACCCTGTCACTAATCCGGGCTCTTGTTACGAAATATTCGTCCAGGAAATCCAAGTCGTCTTTTAGACGATGAGCAGACGTGAGGGTTTTCTGTGAGAAGATCAAGATCAACAAAACAGCTGCTAGCCGAAGCCTCCGACCCATTCAGTTGATTATGGGATAAGAAACTTTAACAATCGTTGGTCTTTGCTTTTAGATTACTCAGTCCCGGTTACATGATATCTTGTGATCACAAGCAATGGGTGGGCGCTGTGCTGTATGCAATGACCACAGTTTGATTAGATCCGGCACACAGTGGGATGCTAGTCCAGATTAATAATAAATGATCCATATTAGTTCTGCTTTTTGTTTGGCTTAGACAAGGGCCTGGTGCACAGCCCTTGTTGCCTGCCTCTCCATCACTGTATACCGCTATACATAGCTCTAGCAAGGTCAGTGTTTTGCGCTCCTTCAGTTCTTGCTTTCTGATAAGTAGACTCCTAGGGATGCCTTGGTGTCTAACCGGATATCTGCGGACCCAAAACCTTTGATGTATGCAAGGCTTTCTCAGAGCACACTTTGTACTTGCATACATTTATTTTCCTTGAGACGAATCTTAGAGTGTTGTTGAAACCCAGCTGCCTGCACGAATAAAGCTGGCCCTCTGTCGGGAATTGATAACACGTCTTCATAATAGGGAACTCCTTGGCGCTGAAAGCATTAGTTTGTTGATGGCCCGCTGAAACAAGAAATGATCCAATGTTTTTGGATAGTCAGTGGTTTAACCAGAAATTCACTGCTTAATTTCAACCGAAGTTTCTGTCCTTCAAGTAGAAAGCAGCCTCCTTACAAATTGTTGAATTTTCAGAGGAAAGCTAAGAAACCATCAAGAAAGAAGCCGTGGACGCCCAATGCTTGAAAAGAAACGAGTCTGCCTCTTTTCGGGAAAGTGCCAAATACTTAACAGGGCGTGGAATTAAGACAAAAACCTAATTCATAGAGACAGATTGAAAATGGATGGAACACAGGGGGAAGTATCGCTCCAGTAGCTCTTCTGACACGCTACAATTGGGACGTAATCAATAGCAGGCCGTAGATTTAGGGTATGGGCTCGCTTGTTGTTTAAGATCTGGGTCAT